>NC_077230.1:291485215-291692715 GCF_027887165.1 Monodelphis domestica
TCAAGCTTTGGTGCCATGGAAATTTTAAAATAGCATTTGAGCTATTGTGTAAATATGGAATACTTGAATTTGTGCAGAGGGAGAGAAGTGAACAACATTGTACTTTATCAGTTATGGAAACAAGTGTCAATGCAATTCTTTTCCTAGAGAATAAATAACCATTTAAAATAATACCACACAACAAAATTACACATTGTATACGACTGATGATTTTCAATATGTGCATATGTCTTGAGAATACAAATTAATGGAATAAAAATTGTTAAAAATATTAATAGTAAAAAGACACTGATAGTAGATCCAGGAGTCCAAGTATACCTTTAAAAAAACACCATGAATTTTATTCTTAAAAATGGGAAACTAGTTTTCTTGAATGCCATGGGAGAGAAAATTCTTTCATAAACTACTTAATACTCTTTCAGAGCTAAGATTATATTCACATCATGGGAATAACTGCAGATCTATGAAAAAACAAACTCCAATAACTTTTTATACCTTTTTAAAGGACAGAAAGAAGAGAAAAAAATAGCAGAAATACCTGGGATTATTGCTCTGCCCTTGAAATAATTTCCAGAGGGGCAAACATTGATTCTATATAACCCATGGAAAATAGAAATGCATTAGTGATGTGTCAAATTGTTTAGCTAACTAGAAGGGCAGTGAGAAGGAATGATAAATTTTTTTGACCTTTCATAGAACCAACCTGTTTTTATTCACAGATTGTACAACTAAAAATGGTCATTTAAAATTCCTGAATAATAAGGATACATGGGATATTTTCATAAAAATATTCTTCTGACTAAATATAGTCATAATATATAAGAACAGGAGGAATGGTATGAAAACAGCAGCTGCTTAGGGAGCTACTAGAGAAAAACATTATGGAATCCAGTATAGACACTATCAGGAGATCAAAAAGTCATTCAGGGCTATTGGTAATTCTCTAATGTCCAAATTTACCTTGGATCAAATGTAGAGTTCTCATGGATAGATGAAGATAAATTCCACTTCTCAAAACCATTCACTCCCTAAACTTCATCCATGAATCCACACTAAGATGTATGGGATGAGAGGGGTAGGATTTAAGAAGAATTGCTATGATTGTTGCCTACCTACCCTGAATACTTGAGATCTGGTCATATAAAGTGCTTCATGGATTTCAAGGATTATTTGCAGTACAGTAAAAAATGTGACAAAGGAATTAAGAGCAATGAGTGATGAAGGCTAGATAAAAGAGATCTTTGAAAGCTGATGACTTCTGTTAAAACATTTCATTACTTTGCCGCCTTTAAAGTAACAGGTGCTTCACCATTCTGTCTCTACTTTTTATCCATGAAGTGACATACTAGAAAAGATAACCTTGCTGTTATTTTTTGTACATTCTTTAGTATCTAAATTTCCTAGGAATAAAGGACAGTAAAAGAGATTCCATTTTTATGATGTTAAAGTTAATCTGACTATTTTTTGCACTAAAAACAGTCAAATCTCATTAATCTGTTATTAATTTGGAGAGTAATTATTTGGGCATAGTTCAACTAATGCTTATTTATTATTTTCAATTTCTCTTTTATGTTTGATTCTTTTTGCTCTTTAGTGTTTGAAAGTAACAGAATTACTTTTCTTTCAAATGTAATTTATAGGTTGTACTTTTCCTTTTCATTTAATGGAGAAAACTTTCCTTTAATATTCTAAATTCATAAATACTACTGAATATAAAATAAGAGAAGAGTGGTAGCAAGTAAGAAGATAAAGCAGTGAAGAAATGAGCTTTTTAGTTGGCCTTTTCTATTATATGTCCTTAGTGGGTACTTAACAGAATAAATCTGTCTACTTTGCTATGATTATGGTCTCCCAAGAATCATATTAATAAAGTCCTCTACAGCTCTACATATCTATTCTTTTTTCTAATCTCTAGTTACACCTCCGCAACAGCCTACTGGATATTTTGAATTGGATTTCAGATAGGTACCTCAAAGTCAACATGTCCAAAGCAGGATTCATAATGTTATATTAAAGAATAAATGCTCTCCCCTATATGAACTTCCTTATTTCTGTCAAGTGCAATACAAAATTGAAAACTACATGGGTTTAAAATGAAAACTGTGGATTCATACACCACTCCTCACTCTCCATCACCTCACACTGAATTGTCAAATTTTATCATTTCTACTTCTATAATATCATTTCTCCCTTCTCTCCAACTCAAATAGCCACCACCACATTTCAAGCTTTCATCACCTCTTCTCTGGACTATTACCACCAAATAGCCTCTTAAATGATCCTCTTTATCATATCTTCCATACAATTGTGAGCATGATATTTCTAAGGCACAAATATGACCATCTCTCTCTCCTTTTCAATAGATTACAGTGGCTCCTTATTACTTTTAGAGTCAAAGTTATTGATTTATTTAAAGCTTTTCACTGTGCTGATCAAATTTATTTTTCTGTACTTATTAAAAATATTCTCCATTCTAGCAGAAATGATCTTGTTTTTCCTCATATATGACACTCCATCTCCTCTATCTTTGCATGCTACCCTCAAGCCTGTGATGCATCACCTTAATCACATCCACCTCTCATAATCTATAATTTCCTTTAGAATTCAGTTCAAGCGCCAACTTTTATAGAGGGGCGTTCATGATCACCTTATATGAGCAGCTCAGTGGTCAGTGGATAGAGCACTAGAAATCGAGTCAGAAAGACTTGAATTAAACTCTGACCTCAGACACTAGCTGTGGCATAATGGATAGAATGCCAGGAATGTATACACCCCCACTTAAGGATTAACTGTGAGGAGGATGGCCTATGACTGACAAATGACAAATCAGAAACAACTGACTGATCCCCTGGGCTAAGCCAAACTTAAGCTATCATTGGTACATGTGAGATGCAGGAAGTGATGTAAAGAATTGCCTATATATTTCACTTCTCTCTCTCTCTCTCTCTCTCTCTCTCTCTCTCTCTCTCTCTCTCTCTCTCTCTCTCTCTCTCTCTCTCTCTCTCTCTCTCTCTCTCTCTCTCTCTCTCTCTCTCTGTAGTGTTGGAAGCTCTGGGCAGCGTTTTGGCATGCTTGGGGGTTTTGGTTCTGTAGAGTGGTTTAGGTGAGGTGTCTTCCCTGTAACTGTGAAAATGTGGGTTTTGTAGACTGTGAATTGCCAAAACTGTAAAGGTTTCGGCCAAACTGTAAAGATAATTTTTAGTGTCTTGATTTAAATTAAAAATAAGTGGTCACCATGGGAAAATTCCCAAATATGAAAATACCCAAGTCAGCTGGGTTTTATGGAGATTTTAATTAATACAAATAAAGGAATTAAGGGAAGAGAGAGAGAGAGAGGGGGGGAGAGAGAGAGAGAGAGAGAGAGAGAGAGAGAGAGAGAGAGAGAGAGAGAGAGAGAGAGAGAGAGAGAGAGAGAGAGAGAGAGAGAGAGAGAGAGAGAGAGAGAGAGAGAGAGAAGAGAAAATAGTAGAAAGGACCTAGGCCAAATGGTCTAGGCCTGAGCCTTAAGGGAGAGTCAGTCTTTATCACTCACCACAAGATCGTCCCAAGCAGGCTCTAGTCCTTCACTGAAATCCTCAACTCCTGAATTGAGTTCAGAGACCCTCCTCTGAACTCCTGCACTCCTCTAATTCAGCTTTCAAACTGAACTACAAAACCAAACTGAACTGAATTCTCCTTTTAAAGAAATTTTCTCTTATGTCACCTCCCCTAAATTATCACATCTATCAATCACAGAAGATGCTTTTTCCCAGGACTGCCCATTCTTAGTTCTCACCTTCTCTGGGTAGATTATATCTTCTGGGTTCTTCACACCTCTTTTGTTAAGCTTGCCTTTTGTAAGTTACTTGACCTTTTAGTGATTAATTTAACCTTTATAGGTACTTAGCACCCTTTTGTATTAGATCTAAAAATAGACCACCTAAGCTTAGGGTTTTTGCTTCACTATGAGTTGGGGACTTTTCATTGTTCAATCAGGAATTTGCAACCAACTTTATCCTCCCCTAAGGCACTGTCTAAGCAGGGTGGAATAATTTTAAAATTCTCAATACATCCCTGACCAAGTACCTCCATTGTAGAAAATAGGGAATAGCTTAATCAAATCTTCTGAAGTAGAGTCTGAGCAGTTTTAAGATTCACATCCCTGAATGACCTTGGTGAGTGGTAAGGCTGCTGATTCCTCCTTTCCTTGACCTCCTGAAAAGGCACTATCCTCCAAGGAAGCCCCCCATCTCAGAGAAGACCTCGTGGCTGGAAGCCAAGCTAGATTTAATCTTCTGAGAAGGCCTCTTGGCTGAGGCCTCTGAACTTCCCTTGGCTTAGGCTAGAATGGAGAAATCTTATACCCTTTCCTTTCTCTCTTCTTCTTAATTTCTTCCTACTATTGTAATTAAACCACCATAAAAATCTCCAACTGACTTGAGTATTTTATTGGGATTGAATTTAAATCCCTGGTGATCACTAATATAATATATTCAGTGAACAACCCTAATTTTTACCCTTAACAGAGAGAGGGAGACAATTTGGATCATATAACTTCATTAAACCTATGTAGAAATATTGTTATTACATGTAATTGGTAAAAAATAAAATAAAATATAGAGAGAACTTTGTCAAAGGAGTGAGAGCCATTCCCCAGTTGACAAATGATCAAAAGACATGAACAGACAGCTTCTAGTAAAAAAAGTCAAAGCTATATATGTTTATGAAAAAAATGCTCTAAATCATTATTTATTAGGAAAATACAAACCTAAACCAAAACAACTCTGTAATATCTCACACCTATTGGATTGGCTAAAATGATAAATGAGCAAAATAACAAATGTTGGAGGGAATGTGGAAAAATAGGGACACTAATATGTTGGTAGAACTGTGAACTGATTCAATCATTTTGGAGAGCAATTTGGAATTATACTCAGAGAGTTATAAACTGTATATCTTTGGACTCAGTAATACCACTATTAAATAAATTTATTTCTTAAGGTGATTAAGGAAAATTGAAAAGAACCTATATGTCCTAAAATATTTTATAGCAGCTCTTTGAGTGGTGGAAAAGAACTGGAAACTGAAGGAATGTCCATTAATTGGGGAACAACTGAACAAGTTGTGGTATGATTGAAATGGAATAATCTTGTACCATAAGAAATAACAAGAAAATTATCCCCAAAACACCTGGAAAGATTCAAGTGATACAAAGTGAAGTGAGCAGAACGAGGAGAACTTTGTACACAGTAACAACAACAATGTATGATGATCAACTGTAAACAATTTAACTATTTTCAACAAGGCGAGGTTCCAGGACAACTCCAAGGGACTCAGGACAAAAAAGGATATCCACTACCACAGAAGGAAATGACAGAGTTCAAATGCAGACCAAAGCATACCATTCTTTACTTTTTTCCCCCTCCATGAATTTTTCTCTAGTGCAAGCAATATGTGTTTTGTTTTACAACACGACAAATACAAACAGGGAATTACATGATAATATATGTACAATTTATATCATATTACTTGCCTTCTTGGGGAGGGGAGAGTTGTGGGAGGGAGAAAAAAAAAGAATGAGACAGATTTTAGGACATAGTTAAAGTGAGAATTTATTTCTCTTGGATAAACACATTTATCATAATTTATTACACATTCCTAACAAATTGTATGTATTATATAATTGTTATGTTACATATTATATGTAAAATTTTCTAAGCTTAAAAAATAATGGGAATAGAAACAAAACAAAGATATAAGAAATCTCTACTTACTCCTTTGCAAAGCATGAGATCCATAGATGTGGAACATTGCATATATCAGGTTTTTTAAAAATCTTTGATTTGTGCAGTTTTTTCTCTTCTTCTTTTAAAAAAATTTTGCTGTTATATGGAATGGCTCTCTTGGAGAGTGGAAAGGGAATAGTTTAAGGGGAAATGTTGACTATATTAAAACAAAGATTTCAGAAATTTATTTTAAAAGTTTGTGACATGAATATTTCAATCTCTTAAAAATGCAAATACATAAGGAAAAATTAATTTTTTACATAGTCACTATATTATCTTTGTTCTCAATATCTGTTATCACATTATGTCCTGGTGATCTTTTCCTCACTGGCTATTTCTGCTCTAGGACTGGGAGTTTTAAGAGTTATCATCTCTTGTCACTGTCCTCTCATCTCTGGTTAGCTATGATGTAATTATAATGCAGAAGTGTGCATATGTCTTACATCTAGGTACAATCAAGGAATTAATAAGCTGAAAACTTCAGGTACTAAAATAGTATAAATCAGAAATATGTATAAAGAGACTCTGGAAGTGGCAAGAAAAATACAGCAAGGCATTGAGAATGTTAAGATCCATAGGAAGATAAATATTTCAATAGAAAATAAGAATAAGGCAAAGGTTGCCATTCAGATACAGTTGAAAATGAGAAGCTGAGGATACCAAGAAAAAAAAATGGAAGTGATTGGTCAGAATGCAAGGAGTTTGAGAATCTTAAACAAGCATAGGTTTTAATTAAAAATCCTCTTATGTATTACCTCCAAAAAAAAATGTTAAGTAATCTTTAGGTAATTTTAAATCAGATTTATTTTTTTCTTTCTTAAAAATGTAAATTCTGGAAGCCCTCCTTTTCCAGAAAAAGCCTGATTCATCCACATTAAAATTTTGTTGGGGGGCAGCTCAATGGATTGAGAGCCAGGTCCAGAGATGGGAGGTCCTGGGTTCAAATTTGACCTCAGACTCTTCTGAGCTATGTGATCCTGGGCCCCCATGGCCTAACCCTTACTGCTTTTCTACCTTTTGATACATAGTATTAATTCCAAGGCAGAAGGTAAAGGTTTAAAAAAAAGAAAAAAAAACAATTGAACAAGGTGATCAACAATTAAAAAACAAAACAAAACCCTTACTTTTTTTCTACCCTCAATTATTTTCTTCAAAACATCAGGATATTTAGCCATTGTAATCTCATCTTCACTGGCCACTTCTTTGGCAATTTTAACATTATTCAATTGATTATATTGAATTTGATTTAAAAAGTGATTGAATCAATCAATACTTGGCCTTTTTAAAAGTTTTTGTCTGAATGGCTGTTTTAAGAGTAATGTGTTTTTTTATTGTGATTCAACAATCTATTTCTGCTAAAAGATACTCTACTTCTATCATTGTAATACTTCTACTCCTTGTAGTTGCTTGCAAACCACAAAACACTGATGTGTCTTTGCTTTTATTTATTTATGTACTTATTTTTGGTCTGAGTGTTTTATAATATTCCAAATTTTAGATGCAGGCATCTTCTCCTATTGTAGTGTTACTATGACCATGTTCATGCCATTCAATTACATTAAATTTTTGTTCAAATGTAATATCAATCTTGGTCTTTTTTTTTTTTAGTAGTAGTGTTCCCATCTTAAGTACTCTTCCTTTTATTTCTTTTGTTAAGAGAGATGTACAAAATTAACATAATTATTGGTAATATGGCATATAGCACATTACATTCATACTCAGTAACAGACAAGATGATGTAGAGGCACGTTAAAATCCCCAACTACCTTGCATTCATTGTATTAACTGAATTTTGTCTTGTTTTAAATACAACCTGATATTTTATAATTTGCATTATAATTCAAACTCACTTTAATTATGACCTGGTTATAATTTCATTAAATCATTGCTGAAGGGAGATTCTGGTAGGTTATAATAGATATTTAAGTACCTGGTTAAAGGCATCTGTGGATTTGTATCTGAGAGTCCCAGCTTGCTTTTGCCTCTGAAATTTATCTTGCCCTTTCCCCTCTCCTACCCCTGGCTCCTGCCCCTACCCTTGAAGATCCTAGTATTGTTTAGAGTAGGGCTGGTTGAATCTGCAGAATACCAGCAGCAGTAGGGCCTGCTGGATACTGGCAAGTTAAACTCATCTCATACTAAGAGACCTTCAATAAGTCCCATCAAGTTATTCAAGTTTCTATAAGTGGAGGTGGAGGGATGCTTCCTTGGGAACAGAATATCAAGGGAAGAGACATGGCCTGCAAAAATACACAGAAAAGAGGAGGGCTGGATGAAAGTGGAGAATGGTAAATAATTTAGCTTGTCTAAAGTTTAGAGTGTGTAAAGAGCAAAGTGAGATAAAGACGGGGGGAAAAGGCTGAATCTAGATTGGGGAAGGCCAAGAAAAGTTTTTATTTTGTTCAGAAAGCAAAGGCAAAGATTTTTTTGAAAAGGGAGTGAGGGACATGATCAGGCTTGAATAGAAGGATTATTTTTGCAGCAATGTGAAGAATGAATTGGACAGGGAAGAGAATGGAAGGAAATAAATTGAGAAAAGATTAACTGGTAATTACAGAAGTGAAAGAGAGGGGTTGGGTGTGAGGCACTTCCTGGTAGAAGTTTTCACACATTTGTGTCTGTGGATACCCAGCTTGGCACAGTGCCATGCACACATTAGGTTCTTTCGCCCTATATGATATGTTCTTAATCAATGTTTGATGAATTTGAATTTAGACCTGTAACTGTCAGGAGTTGTCAACTGACTAAGTGTTTATTTGGAGCAATGAAGGAAAGGATGAAATTAAAAATTGCTGAGATTTTAAGCCTAGATTCCTAATGAGAATGGTGGTATTATCAACAAAAATGGAGGCAAGTGTTAGAATGAAGATTATGAATTCAGTTTTAGATACATTGAATTTTTCATGTCAAAAGTCCAGGCAGAGATGTCCAGAAGGTAATTAGAAAAGTGAGCCTGGAGCTCTGGGAGACATATGTCATCTGGATGAATGTAACTGAAATAATGGAAATATATGAAAAGCCAAACTGAAGAAGGTTGAAAACTAAGCTGGTAGTGAGGAAGTAGATGCATATAAATATAAACAATTTAGCAGTATTGGGACAGAAAGATAGGATGATAGCTTGAAGGGGTAATAGGGCAAAGAAAAAATTTTATTTTAGAAGAATTTAACATTTTTGAAGGAAGGGGACAGGGAATGAGAGGGCAAAGAAATCAACATGGTTGGGATAGTGGAATGGTAATGAGATCAAAGACTTAGGTGGAAAGGTTAGCTTTGGCAAGCAAGAAAAAAATTAATCTTCTGGTTATCTTGGGTTATCTAAACAGTTCTGGGCAGGAATTTAAGCTCTATATTTCTGATCAAGTTCTGCTCCCACATCTCACCTTGTCATACCCTATCATTTCAATATCACCAATCTTGGTGTGGTATGTTAACCCAGAGTTTCTTTTTGCTCCTGGTGCTGTTAAAAAATGGGTAGTATTAGGGTAAAGCTGTACAAAATTTGGGGCTTGCTTCTAATTCTGAGCAATCTAAATGTTTAAGGATGCACAGTCTTTTAGCTGATATGAGGAAGGAAAAATAATTTTAAAATTGTGTGAATGTTATATAATCAACCAGTCCATAAATTTACCATGTGCTAGGGCAGTAATGTCAAACCTATGGCACCGGTGCCAAAGATGGCATGCAGAATACTCTCTGTGAGCATGCAGCTGCCTCCCTCCCCTCCCCCCAAGTTCTTTACTAGACAGTTAGAAGGACTCAGGTGGAGCTGCTTCCCTCCCCTTCTCCAATGCACCTGACCAGCAGCCCAGTGGAAGCACACAGGGGATAAGGTGAGCAGCTCACAAGTGGCAGAGCTGGAGGGAAGCTGAGAGCTCAGGCTACATCCTTCCTCCTCTTCACCTGCCCTGGGGACATTTCTTATATCACTAGTACCTCTGCCAAGCAACCCAATGGGAGCACTTTCTCCCCCTCTGGTAGGGTGATAAGTGCAGAGCACGCCCAGTACTCAGTGGAGGGGGGGGGGCATGGCATGGCATGTGGTCTCTAAAAGGTTTGCCATCATTGTGCTAGGGGAAAAACTGTCAAAGGTTTTGGTTTTAAGTTACAAAAGTAAAACTGGCATTAAAACTTTTTAAAATGATTAAAATTCAACTGCTTAAAGCTCTAAAAGTATAAAGATTATAAAGAGAGAATAATTTATATTTCACATAGTATACAACAATTTTCTTCTGGAAGAACATGACTTCTTAAAAATTTTTTTTTCTAACTTAATAGTATATGGACACTATCTGGCAAATGAATTCCTTCACTATAAATTCAACATTTGGGGTAAGAAGTTGTATTATTTTTTTCAACTCATTAAAGTCAATATCCAGGAAAGTTTCCTCAGGACATTTCAATTTTGGGAAACTATGATTCTGACTAGTATATTCTTGCATAGAGTACTTAACACTACATTTTCCAAATTAAATACATTTTGATTATACCACATAGCCATAACACATAGAAGAAATATTAACAAGCTACCAGTGGTGAAATAAAGATAAGAAGAGTAGGGGCAGTGAACAAGTATCCTGAACAGTGACTGCCAGGGAATTGGGAAAGTATTTTATTACCTTTTTTTGATCAAAAGAGTGGAGAAATAGAATATCCCTTTCTTGCTACCAAGGGTCTAATTTACTTATAGTGATAAATGTATTTAAAATCAGAAGCCATATTTTAGAAAACAGTAATAATTAGGAGAGACTTACTTACATTTTGATTAACAACAATTTTTGTCTTAAGAGATTTATAATATGTCACAAAAACTTGCACCAATCAAAAATAGAAAAGTAGCCAAGTACAAAGTAAGGTTTATTAGCTATCTACATATTCTTAAATATGCATAAGTAAACCTGTAACAACATTAGAATTAGGTAGAATTATAAGGACTTAAGCTCAGTATACCATTTACAACTAATTATGTCATAAAGTAGATTAAATACTTTAACTATGTTGTTTAGTCTAAATTCATCAGTGGCAATCTCCTAGATAAAATATCCTATCTGTGAATTTTCAGAGAGATTCCTTTGACAGTTTCTTGTATTCTAACTTCAGCAGGTTTTCCTTATTAGAATCTAGCGGAACATTTTACACAATAGTTTCCTCAGTTTTATGAGCAAATAAGTATTTTTAAGAATATGCATGTTGAATTTTAAATTTTAACTTTCAATTCAAGCTAAACAATCATTACATCTGTAGCAATAACATGTGACATAATTTGACAAAATAAAATGACAGAAGGAAAAATAGCCAGACATTTTTACCAAGCCTTGGCAAAACATGTAAAATTTAACAATAAAGTTACTAAACTACATGCCATACATATTTCTGTTGGGGCTGATATAAAGCATAGAACATTAAATCACCAGTAAATACAGTAGTAATCCACAGATGTAGACACGTAATGCTCTGGCAAGATAATTTATTACCTGAGCAAAATACAATTTGTAGGAAAATTCTGCTTTATATCTGTGAGGTACAATATGTAGTAAGTCACTTAAGAACTGGAAAGAGTTTTCCATATCCTCTCCCTTCCACTTTTACCCATTGCTTTGATGACATGCTTTTTAAGAGGTCATAACGATCTCATTCAGCAATCTCTGAGGATATTGCAGTGATTAAGATTTACAAATCCGTAACAGACTTTGCTGAGTTGTGATTAAGCAATCAAAAAATAAGGTTTATCATGATTTTTAAAAGCATTGGTGGTAGTTAAGTTGGGATAGATAAGTAAGAAACCAAATTATTCAAATAATCATTATTGTATTTATAGATTAGCTAATTTTGTTTGTAAAAATATTACTTATACTCTAGGAAACTTGAACAAATGAGTGGATCACTTTGTAGCAGAGAAAGGAGGCTTTTGCTGCTTGTATTTAGAAATTAAGTGGCATTAAAGAACATTTTCTAGGTGATTCTTTAAATTGTGAATTAAAAATGTGAAAAGAAATATTGTTTCACTCAGATTGAATAGCTTGCTCAAGGCCCTAAAGTGGGAATGAGGGTCACAAAAATGGATGTGAAGCAGGTTAGAAAAAAATTATAGTACTAGAGTAGAGCAGGAGATAACAGGGAGGAAAGAACTAGCTGGTCAGAGACAAAGACAGCTATGTGTCCATTTGTATGTGATTTAGAGGATGATGAGAAACAATTAAAAACCTGGGACTAGTCCTATGAAGAGAATAAAGCAATGAAAAATAAGAAAATAATTTTAGATAATCATTTTTGACAAAGTTTTTAGACTAGCAGAATGGAGGAATGCCATGGACTCAGTATATCAGGATTGAATAATTTTTCATGATATCCTTGTGGAAAATGAGGAGAAAGAGAGATTGGAGGCAATACAGTAAGGTAGGTTTGGAACTACCTGAATGACTGGAATCAAAGAGCATTGATTAATATGTTGATATTAATTTGTGTGAGGCCACTCGTAGAGTTCCCTATAGCTTTGTCCTTGGCTCAATTCTAGTGAACATTTTTATTAATGACATCTTGAAAGAGGGGAGAGAGGTCATGCTTTTCAAATTTATGGATAACACAAATTGGGAAGGAAAGCTTAAAAAGCAGTTTACAGAACTGAATTCCAAAAAGATTCTGATTAGTAGTGGGCTGAAGACTGCTTAGGAGTTTACACTAATGTCAATTCAATTTATTTAAAATGTATGAACTAGGGGGCAGCTGGGTGGCTCAGTAGATTGAGAGTCAGGCCTAGAGTCAGGAGGTCCTAGGTTCAAATCTGACCTCAGACACTTCCTAGCTATATGATGGATAAATCACTTAAACTACATTGTCTAGCCCTTACTGCCCTTCTGCCTTAGAACTAATATACAGTATTAATTCTAAGACAGAAGGTAAGGTTTTTTTTTTTAAGTATAAATTAAGGGGAAGGTGGGTAGCCACCAGTGGGGGAAAGAGTGCCAGGCTTAGAATCAGGAGGACCTAGATTCAAATCTGGCAACAGATACATTGCTTAGCTATTTGCCACTATTACAACCATGCAAAACATATTTGCATATTAGTTCTATTGTGAAAGAAAACCAACCAAAAAGAAAAAAAAGTGAAAAATAGTATGCTTCAATCTGCATTCTACATTGAGCCTTCTGTAAGTGCCTAACTGTAGGTGTCCTTTAGGAGCCAGAGATGTCTTGCTGTGCCTGTTCCCTAGGGGAAGAGGAAGAAGAAAATTGGTGGAGACTAGAACTTCTATCTCTTCATGTGCAGGTTCAATTTCCATCTCCTACCATGTTGTCTCCTGTCTAATCTCCAATCTCTTCTGGGAAGAGGAGTGGCTTCTTCTACTCAATAATGAATATACTCACTTCTAGTCTCATCCTACTCATCCTAGTAATTCTGTCTTGTAGATTTTTTTTTCAGGACTTGATTCTTTATTCCCATCCCCTTCAACTCACCCACCCCAAACTCCCAACTGTAAAAATAAATTTGGCGAGTTATAAAAATGAAATATTTAGATGGAAAAACTGTTCCAATATAGGTTCAAAACTTCCAAAACTGTTTAACTTGCCAATCAGGTTCAAACTGTTCGGATACTTTTGATAGTATCCTCAGTGATGAAGTGAAGCTCAAATGTGAACTTCCCTTCAAAGCCAGGTGCAAGGACACTTAGGAGACTCATTATAAAAACAAAATGTTTTTTGAAATATATAAAGATAAAGGATTTCTAATTCTAAGGGATTCTAAATCTATCCAAATAGACTGCCAGGTTCCACAAGGAACTGCTTCTCCTGTGTTTCACAGGCTATACTAATCCTCCCTTATCTGACTAACCCAAATTTATACTATCTAAATAAAAACTACTGCTATTATCCTTATAAATCTTAACCATGCCTTCAAATTATAAAATAGCAATGACTAGCTGGTTGAGTCTCAACAAGAATTAAGTTAGGACTCTGAGTCTTAACAGACTTTAACAGGTTTTTCTTTGGTCTTCTCAGATATAAACAATCTATAAAAATCCACAATAGATAGTCAATGTTTCCCAAGTTGGGAAAGGAAAACACTGAGCTCCTTCAGATCTTTCCCTCAGACAGAGAGAGAGAGAGGCAAAAATGTTACCTCCTCCAGCCCTGAGAGAGAGTCTCAGAGAGTATGTGTCTCTGCCAACTGCCAGAGAGCAACTCCCAACTGCCAGAGAGAGAGAGAGAGAGAGTAATTGACATAGAAAAATGGTTATAACTGTCAGCAGTTGAAATTAACATGCTCTCTCAGCTCTGCTTCAAACTAACTCTTTTCTCAAGTCAGCCACTCTACTTCTTATCTCTAAACTAATAAAACAATACTTATTTTTTAATATCATCCTTACACAACCAAATACTACCCAGCTCTCTAATGTACCCTCCGGAATGCCTGTTCCATAGGCATAAAAAAGTTGATCCTAAAATTTTTCTATTCTCAAACCTTTCATCTATTTATTTTAAAGCAGTCACTGAGACTTGGCTCCTCTGATGACACAACCTCCCTTTTCCAGTAGTAATTAATTTCCTCTCATTCTCCTCGGCCTCTGATTGAGGCTTGTTCCCCATTGCTACTTACAGGTTCTTTCCCTACTACCATCACTTAGTAACCTTGCCTTCTTTTAAATGCATACAATTCATAACTATTGCCCATTCAAAATTCCAACTGTAGATATCCCTCAGATTATTACAACCCAATGGGGTGAGTAAAACAAAAGCTAAAAAACTGGGGGGGTTAGGAGAGAGAAGTTGCCCATTATAGAGAGTTCTAAAGAAGTCAAAAATCAGTGTAGCTGGTGGGAAATGGGAAGAAAAACCATACTGAGATCCTCCCTCTTAAATATTACTGTTGAGGGCACCATTATCTTCCCAGTCCTCATTATTATCCCTCATTTACTCTGTTGCCAAGGCCAGTCTATTTAATCTTTGCAACATCTTTAATATGTTCCTTTCTTTTCTCTAATACTACTACCATCACTACAAGCCCTTATTACCTCATGCTTAGATTCCTTCAATAGTCTGCTGGCTCTCCTCAGCCCACTTCATTTTCCATTCCCCTACCAAAGTGATTTTCCTAAAGTCCAGGTCTGGCTATGTCACCTCCTTATCTACTCAAACTCCAGTGACTCCTCATTGCTCAGAGAAGCAAATTAAAAAAAAAAATTCTTTTTGGAGTTCAAAGCCCTTCATGACCAAGTTCCTCCTCCACCTTTCTAGACTTCTTACATCTTATTACTTACCACATACTTTTTGATCAGTATCACTGGCTTCCTTGATGTTCTAGAAACAGGACACTGAACCTCCTTGCCTGGAATGCTCTCTTGCCCTCATCTCCCCCTCTTTAGTTCCCTCACTTCAATTCCCAAATAAATCCTATATGCCCTTTTAATTCTACAACCTTCCTTCTTTTAATCACTTCCTATTTTTCCTATACAGTTTTTTTTTGGGGGGGGGGGCAAATATTTGTTTGCTTTTCTCCCTCATTAGATTGTGAGATTATTGAGGGCAGGGACTGTCCTTTTCCTCTTCTTGGGTCCCCTCTGCTTAGCAAAGTGCCTGGTGAATAGCAAGTACTTAATAAATATTTATTGATTGAAAGATGAAATTTTATTATTTTGGGAGCAGGAAAAATCATCTTTCTTCATGGAAAATAAGGCACCTGAGCTGTGCCTTAAAGGAAAAGAAGGACTGAAAATAGCAGAGATAAGGGAATATATTTCATTCATGAGGACAATATTTGCACAAAGGAAGGAAAAGTGCAAATTAACATTTGAAAGCAACTAGCAATCTAGTTTAGTGGGAATGTGGGATGTAGGTTGAAGCCAGGCTATAAAGGGTTTTAACTGCCAGATTTAAGTACTTTATTGTCTCAGTTGTAATATTGAATAACTTGAGTTTTTTGAACAGGGATCTGATATGGTCAGACATATACATTAGGAAGATTAATTTGTCAATTATATGAAGCACAGATTAGAAAGGAGAGGGAATAAAAGCAGAAATACTATTTACAAAGCTACTACAATAACCTAAATGAAAGATGATATAGGTATGAAGTATAGTGTTTGGTGGAGACATGAACATAAAGTCTTCCACTTGTATTTTTAAAAAACTATAGGGCTGGGGATATGGATAAAAAGCATTTCTAGGCTATCTCTAAGCCATGCCACTTGTATTGTGGCCTTCTTCTCCAACCAGAATTGGGTCACCTTCCTCTGAGTCCTTAAGCTTTCATTAGTAAGCTATTACTTTTTCTAGTTTGTACTCACTTCATGGTCATTTACAAGTCATATTGTCTGTATTCTTGCCTTTTTCTCCTTTCACTTAAATTCCTGTGTCAGGGGCCCTGGACCTTTGCTGATTGCCCAGTCTTGGCCCTTCTCAGCTATCCCAAAGTCATGCCACTCAGTTCATACTCTTTCACTTGTCCCACCTTTTCTCCCACTTTTCACTTCTACTTTTCTTTTCCGGTAATAAATTATAAGCTCCTTGAGAGCAGGGTCTATTTTACTTGCTAGTTTTTCTTTTTCACAGGGGCTGGCATATAGCAAGTACTTAATAAATATTTTTTCATTTATTCAAAAGAATCACCTAGGCAGGCTATTAAAAAACTCAAGATATGTAAGGACTGTGATATGGAAGTCCAAAGATGTGAACTTAAGTTTAATTATTGGAAACAGTGTTTGAAGTAAGAGATATTATAGTCCTACTGGTCTGGTCAGACTATGTTAGGAATATGTTGCCTAATTCTAGGAGCTATATTTTAAAAAAGATACTGATGGGGGGAAGCTAGGTGGTTCAGCAGAATGAGAACCAGGCCCCAGAATGGGGGGTCCTGAGTTCAAATCTGACCAAATACATTTCCTACCTGTGTGTTCCTGGGTACGTCACTTAACCTCCATTGCCTAGTCCTTACCACTCTTCTGCCTTGGAACAAACACCTGGTATTGATTCCAAGATGGAAGGTAAGGCTTAAAAAAAAAAAAGAAAGATATTGATGAATAGGATCATGTTCAGAGGAAGGGAATCAGGGTGGTAAAGGAAGAAGAAATCATAAGATGCTACTAAAAGAACCTAGGAATGTTTAGCATGGAGAGGGCTCCCATAGATGACAGGGAAATATTTGAGGAGCTATCATATGGAAGAGGGATAGACTTGTTCTTTTTGCCTCTTAAGGGTATAGTTAGGTTAAAGGATGGCTGATTTTGTCTCAATACAAGGAAAAATTTTCCTAAAAATTAAAGATATATAAAAATAAAAGAGACTATCTTGAAGGACAATAGTTCCCTGACTATTTATTTGGGGTAATGTGGCCAAGATTCATGATTTGGAAGTATGGGTAGGGCTACACGCCTGCTAGATTGCAAAATATTTTGAAATAGAAGAGTAGAAATTGAGAGACTATCAAAAAATTAATTCATTTATCTAAAAAATAAAGAAAGGTTTTGGCAGTGGAATTAGAGAATAGACAGTCTTAACCAACGATACAATAAAATGAGATAACAACTAGCTAAATAAATATGCAGAGTTGAAATCATATCATTGGTAGTACAAGTCAAAAGAATATATAAATACTGGTAACTATGTAGAATGCAAAAATATCCCACTAATACTTAGTATATACTATAGTGTATAGAACACCTTTTCACATTAAAAATAATGTTCCCTAAATGGAATTGATATGCGTATCAACTAAAAAATGACAAACATGAATTTTGGTCCTCAAAGTTCTGACCTCAGACCAACTAAGTGAAGACATAGCTGTTGCTTACTTAGGGAGAAGCAAAAAGTTAGGATGTATAAGTAATTGCTGTTAAGATGTATGAGTAAAATGAGTAATTGCTATTCTTAAAAAAGATTCTTTAAAAATAATCAATCTGATTCCTGAAATAGAAGAAAGGAGTTTGTGACCAGTAAGGAAGGAAAAGCAGAGCAAAGTCGGCCTTGTAGCCTATAGTACATTTTGGAAGAGATTTCAAAAAGTCCAGGAAAAGTTACATAGCATCCCAAGCCTAAAAACTTTACAGAAGTAGAAAAGAAAAAGAAAAATGTTCCTAAAATAAAATTTTGACAAGACCAACACAGTTATTCCAATAATAAATGAGACTGATGTGTTTATGGAAATAACCCCAACTAAAAAGACAGAGGACACTGAAGCAAGGATAGATAGATTAGGATGAAGTAAAAAGAGTAGCATGGTACTATAAAAATAGTTTCATGGGTATTAAGGCTCAAAATCAATTGAGAGCAATAAATGTTATAAAGGAGGAAGGAAAAGAAGGAAACAAGCATTCATTAAGCACCTTCTATATACTGAGCACTCTAAGTGCTTTACTAATATTTCGTTTGATCCTCACAACACTGTGAGGTAGATGCTATTATTATCTCCATTTTACAGTTGATACTGAGGTAGTAGAGGTTAAATGACTTGTCCAGGATCACACATCTAGTAAATGTATGAGTCTGGATTTGAACTAAGGTCTTCCTGACTCCTGGCCCACTGCTTTATCCACTATACCATCTAGATTCCTCCTACAAACAACAAAAAGGTAAATTCCTTGACGGTAAAGACTGTTTACTTTTTAAACTTGAAAGACCTACACAAACTGAAGCAGAGTGAAATAAGCAGAACCAGGAGAACACTGTACATAGTGACATGAATGACTCACAATGAACAATTGTGAATAATAGCTTTCTCAGCAATATAATTATCCAAAACTATCCCAAGGGACTCATGATAAAAAGTGTCATCTACTGCCAGAGAAAAAGAACTAAGTCTGAATCCAGACCAAAGCAAACTTTTTTTTTACTTTCTTAAATTTTTTCTATTTGTTTCCTTCTACAAACGGATTAACATAGGAAAATGTTTTACATGATTGTGCATGTAAAATCTAGATGTGATTGCTTACCATCTCAAGGAAGATGGGAGGTTGGGATGGAGAGAATTCAAGACTCAATATTCTTTGAAAAATGTTGGAAACTTTTTATATGTAATTGGGTAAAAATAAAATAAAATTTAATAACTTAAAACAAAAACAAAAGGCACTGGAAGTGTCCAAGCACAGTACAATTGATTTTTAGAAGGCACTTGACCAAATCCCTCATTTGAAAGATTCTCATATCTTATCTTCTGGACAAGATGATTAGTTGATAGGTGGGTCATGAATTAGTGAATGACTAGATCTAAACAATAATGATTGATGTCAACATAGAGTTAGAGATTTCTAAGTCATTTTCATCAACAATTTGGATGAAGACTATTACATTTACAAATAATAAAATTTGGGAGAAAAACTAAAAAAGTAAATGAATTTCAGGTTCTATAAAGATTTTGCTTGGCTAGGATAAGTTAGATTTAATAAGATGAAATGTAAGACATACAGGTGTCAACTTTTAAATCTGAAGAAACAACAGTCTGAATAAACAGAACACATGGATGTTTTATTGTACTGCAAATTTAATATGACTGTGACATAACAGCCAAAACAGCTAATACAAACATTAATATTCATATTATCTAGATCAAGAGAGGTGATAATCCATTTGGATGCTATATTATGGCTGGACTATATTTGACTATTCAGTTTGGGGGAATAAAACTTTAAGAAGGGCACTTGATGAATTATTGCATTCAGATAAGTGTGAGCTGGAAGATAACAGTATTGGAAGCCATACCAAACAAGAATGGTTGAAAGAAGTGCAGAAATTTACTTAAGAAGAAAAGACTTAGTGTCAATTTGATAGATGCCTTCAAATATTTCTAGGGTTGTCTTATAGAACAGAAATTAGCAATGCTCTCATATGGCAACACTAGGAACAATGGGTAGAAGTAAGAGAGAGGTTGGTTTAGAGTCAATTAATGAAAACTTCCTTAAACAATATGGGCTATCCAAAAGAAGAATGTGTTGCTTTAGGAGGTAAGGGGTTTCCTAACACCTGAAATGTCAAATGAAGTCTGAATTGCCATTAGTGGTTTTAAAGAAGGAATTCCTATTCAGGGATGAATTATGGCATGATATTTTTGAAATCCCTTCTGACCCTGTAATTTTGTGATCCAAAACACTAGTTATACTAAGAAAATTTCAAATAAAATCTTATATTTTTATTAGTAGCTAACATGAAAGTATACTTCAGTTGTTTTGATTTTTCTTTTAAAAAATCACTTCATGACATGTGATAAAACTGCTGCTTATCCAGCTTTCTCCAAAGAAAGTATTGCTTAATTTTTTATTTATTTTTTTGCTTCTGAACCTCCAGTACTAGCACAGTGCCTGGCACATAAATAGTAGGTACTTAACAAATGCTTGTTGATTATCCATGCATAAAGATATACATTTGTAATTTGTGCATATTCATTTGTTCTTTTGTTCTTTTTTAAACCCTTACCTAAGGATTCAATAAGAATCTAAGAATCAATACTGTATGTTGGTTCTAAGGCAGAAGAGTGGTAAGGGCTAGGCATTGGGGGGGGTTAAGTGACTTGCCCAGGGTCACACAGCTGGGAAGTGTCTGAGGCCAGATTTGAACATAGAATTTCCCATCTCTAGGATTGGCTCTCTATCCACTAAGCTCTATACCCAGCTGCCCCTTGATATTCATTTGTTCTATCCAACTATCTGAATGTTTTCTCTAATCAACGTATTATGTGAATTATGCTTAAAAATTTATTAAAGTACTATTTTCCAAGTTAAGTTACATAATTGACCTAATTTCCAAATATTGATGATCAATGTAATTTACTGCTGCATGTCTAATAAATGTACAATCTTAGTTTCATAAGTAACTTCTGTTTAGTGTACACTCTGCCAAAATGCTCTATTGCCAAAGTCAAAAGATCCCAAGTAAACACATTCCAGGAATATGTGAAAATAAAAGTACATACACCTCCACAGAAGGAAACTCAGTAACAGCAACTCTTTCTTGAAACTGCCTATTTGCCATTGCTCTTTGCTGTTTCTAGGCTCCAGTTACCTAAGGCTCCTAGTTTATGGCCTTTTATCAAATTCAACTAATTATTTTGCTTTCATCTTCCATATAAACTGATTGATTCACAATTATATCTTAGGTAAGTAATAGAAATGTTAACAATACTAGAACTTGTATAAAATGCATTCTTGTCAAAAGTTTAAGGAAAGTTCTTTACATTATCAACATATTAAACTGTCTTTTTCAGTTTGAAACAAGTTTTTTTTTTAATCTTCCTTAATGGACTTCCAGCAATGTGATCAGAATGGAACAATATTACCTTTGTAGTTTCTGAGAAGTAATCTTGAATTCTGATGGCTATCAGTGTAGTAATTCAAGGATTTAATTACTGCCTATTCACCGGGTCACCTAATGTTATTTAATAAGACCAAACTAAATAAAAAAGAATTTCATTATTAAGCAAATGATGCAACACATTATAACAATAGCTGGTAATAAGATTTTTGAACTCTGACCTCTTTCCTATATTTATCTGTGATATATTTGACACTTTTTATTATACCTAACCCAGAGACATCTTCCTGACTAAATTGCAAAGATGCTGCTTTTTTTTAAAAAAGCTTTATTATAGTTTAGAATTTTCACCAAAGAAAAGAAAATCATATATAAATATTCAGATTCCTGGAAAAAACTGAGAATTCACATTTAGTTTAAATTTTGTTTCCTGGAATTCTGTTTCATATGGTTGTTGCCATTGCTGTTTTATAAATTAAGACTAACTGGCATGTACTGTCCAATATGTACTATGACTAACAACTACTTTTCTTTGTTTGGTAAATGTTGCAATAGATCATCTTTTCAACATTATCAGCCAATCTCAGATTCTTACAGTAATATGTTCAAATAAATGTCTTAATTATCATTCTCATTTCCCCCCATATTCTGTTTATGTCACAAACTGAAGAGAATAGATGAAGTTGTTCTATAACACTCACAAAATGCTTAAAGGAGCACTAATTAGCTCACCTAACAAAAATCTAATTGAAAGCAAGAAGAAGGTCACAAAAGAATGCATTTGGGCCTTTCAGTGCTCCTATGATATTCCTGTGGGTATCCATCTAAGCCTTAGAAGTTCTCTCCTGAGTGTAACTTCCTAACAATCCTACCATGGTTTCTGAAGCAAATTCGTACTCTTGTAATTCACAGTTGTCTCATAATGAACCTCAAGAAATCCATTTCCAAACTTCATCTGCTTTGATTGGAATGTACTGGATGATAACACAAGATGGTGCCATTTTTAATAAGGCGATAATAGACTAGATATCTTATAAGAATAGTCTTTTTAATTTCATGGAAATAACTGCTCAGCAATCAAAGTCTTAGGGATAGTCTTTATCGTGACAAAAGTTTTTAACCAAAGTTTCTTGGTTGTTAGGCTTCAGGATCAAGAATGGGGATTCTAAACAGTTTATCACATTCTCAATACCATTAGGACTCACTTTTAGAAAAGCACCCCATGTTTCAATGAGCTGCTGGGATTTCAGTCGTTTTCAGATTTATCTAAGTTCATAATTCTGAGGCTTGGTCCTGCTCAGTAATGTTGATGAAGGTCTGGAGACTCAAATAAATTTATTGCTTCATGCCACATAGAAAAGAACTTGAAGTTCCATCCCTATATTCAAGCACGTGTCTTTTTCATTGCTAGGCTGCTTAGTATGATAGCAAATAAACACAATCAAAACTGATGTCTTCTAAAGAGATTATAGTACTTAATGCCTGCTATTCTGGACCAATCAATCATTCATTCAAAAAATGATCTGATTATTGAGATAGTATTCAACTATTCATTGCTTTTCTTTTGTTGTATGGGGATTACTACTATAGATGAAGGGCACTCTCTACCAATGTGGCATAACGGCAGCATTCTAGAGAGGAGATATTTAGCATCTGATAATTTCATTTTATTTTTTAAAATCTAATTTCAGACTTATCACTAATCACTAATATGTTAAGTTAGGGCCTACACATCCTTAATCCTGAACTGATTCTATGAAATTACAGGATTTCGTGAGGTCTGTATAATCTAAACTAGGCTCCATTTCTAGCCTAGATTGACCAAAGAATCTAAATTGTACAGGGTACATTTTCTTTTAAGCCCTAATAATTAGGTAGCATTTGATTTCTGTTTTGTACTAAATGATAACTGGGACCTTCAATAAATAGCTCTAAGACTTTAAGAGTCATAGGATAACAACAATAATAATAGCTAGCATTTATATAATGCCTTAGGATTTGCAAAGGGCTTTGTAAATATTCTTTCATTTGATCTTCACATTAACCCTGGAAAATAGATGCTATTATTATTTCCATTTTACAAATAGGGAAACTGAGGCTCAAGGAGGTTAAGTGACTTGCTAAGGTCACTATGCTAAATACTGAAGATACAAAGATGAAAAAAGTCCCTGCTTTCAGAGATTGCATTTTAGTAGGGGGATGAGAACATATACATAGACACTCACATACAAAATACAAATGAGAACATAATTAAATACACAAGAGAGGATAAAGAGAATGAGATGAAAAATTAAGGAACGAAGAAATCACATTTTGCTATAGAGATTATGAAAGGCATTAAGAAGAAGATAGTACCTGATTTGAGTCTTGAAGGAAGGTACAGATACCAAAGTTTTAAAAATCTGTTTTTAAAAAGAGAATAAGTTTACATTTAAGAGGCATTTTGTAAAATATAGTTTCATAAGCAGTTCCTAAATGTATTTATAACACTGAGTACGAATCTCTCTATGCTGCCATTAAATTCTACCTTGTATCATACTTATCTGTGTGTATGCTATCTTCCTTACCTTGGACTTCCTGTGCCTTGAAGACAATCACTGTGATTTTTCATCTTTTTATCCCTAGCCTTAAGTAGTAGTAGTCTCTCGGTAACCGAGGATGACGACTGTCTTTGTGCGTTTTCATCTGTAATGTAGATGAGTGTGCACAAAGACACTTGTGTGTGGAGATTTAAGTGGAAAAGTCGATGCACAGAGACAGTCCCACTCTCTCGGCATTGGAAGCCTGGGTCCAGTGGCATGAAAAAAACATTACACCTGGAGACTTCCTCAGCTGCATTGGATGGCCGTGTTGTCTTTTGTGCTCCAACACACCCTAAGCACTCCACAGTGCTTTGCTGCGTCGCCCTCTCAGCCATTGAACCTTCTTATTGGTTTCTTCCATCTGTTCGGCAGAAGCAGTCTTCACATGCTGGGTGAGCAAAGCCCTGGTTCACCAGGGGTCTAAGACCTGATGGCTACCCTCACCAGGTTTAGCCGGCCTGTCAAAGCTGTTGCCCGGGGTGTGGCCGCTGCCGCATGCTAGCAGCTACTAGGAGCCACAAGTGAGAGCTGGATGTCAGGTGGGGGTCAGAGGCTAGAGAGCTGCCCTAGAAGGGCATGACAAGCCCTCCATACCAGAGATACCACTCCTCCCTGAACAGAAGGCCCTTAATAAATCTTACTGGTATTTTTGGAAGGAAATTTCAGAATATTAGCAAAGGGAATAATATTTATGGATCATTTGTTCTTGGCTAGAGATATTATTTTCAGACTTTGCACTTAAACTTTATTATTTGTAAGTATAACATGACAAACAAATGGTTATAAAATTGGAATAAGTTTTAATAGATTTACATAAACAAAAATCTAAATAATAGCTCATAAAGCACACAATTTTTAATCTATAATCTTTTTCTATTGTATGTCTAGAAATATTTTAAAATCTAATATGTTGGTGCTAATTAACCTAAAATTAACACCTAAATTTATAAAATTAAATTGTCCTTTGCTTTATTTTGTTTGGGATTCCCTAACTGCATTCATCATGATGTTCTTCATGAAGAATGGTATTAATAATAAGCAGAGACTAAAACTAATTGGTATTTACTGCTAATGTATTTGTGTGTAATGTAGTAGTTGTTTAATGATGGTACATTTGAGATGAATATGCCAAGGGCAATAAACTTTTGTATGCTGTAAAGTTTAACAAGCATGAAAACATTGTAAGCACAATGACTAAACCTTTTTTCCACCGAAACAGCAGGAATGCAGAGTTTTTTTCTTTATTGCCTCAGGTGACAAAAATGTGTAGAAAAAAGATAAGTGATGACAAAGCTTTGATGTTAATAAACCTAAATGGAAGTCAAAAATCAAAGTGTGTAAATGGCTAGGTTATAAAAAGAAAGATGATAGAGTTATACCCTGTAATTAGATGTAATTTGTGCTTTTGGCATAGCTATTTGTCATGAATGAGAGGTTGTCCTAATTTTTTCCCCTTCCTTATATAATGGAAGTACAATACCAATATATTCCACTGAAAACTTTTTATTTTAATCAGAAGGAAAAAAATGACTAACTGTATTGGACACCTAGAACTCATAGGCTCACAGGGTCCTAAATATCAAACTGGAAAGGACCTTAGAAGACATTTAATCCCACTTTTTCATTTTACAGAAGAGGAAACTAAGTCTTAGTGACTTGCCCAAGACCGCACAAATAGTAAATAAGCAGAGACAGGATCTGAACTCAAATCTTCTGAGTATAAATCCAGTGCTCTACCTACATTACCTCATGACCTCCAAAGCACAGTTTAATTTTAAATTTTGTAGTCTTTTCTATTTGGTCAATTGGTCCTTAGTAGATTACTCCAAAAAATATGCACTAGTAAAAGTGTTTTTAACCTTTTTTATGTTTTGGGCTCCTTTGGTTGTCTTGTGAAGGCTATGGATTCCTTCTCAGAATGTTTTTAAATATTTGTGAATTTCAGTTAGAAGTTAATGAAAACAAAGATGTAGGTCCTCTTCCCCCCCCCCCCCCATCCTCATTCTCAAAGTTCCTAAAATCTATCCATAGGCCTCAAATTAATAATCCTTGACAACTAATATAATAATGACAAATTCAAACTTGATATTTAATGCCCTCCCTAATCTCTCTGCTGATCTTGGGTTTTGTATCTCCAATTACCTTTCAAACAATTCAACCTGGATGTTCAATAATCCATTTTAAAATGAGTCCATCCAGTCAATGAGTCCAAAACTGAAGTCATTATTTTTCCCTTTCTAAACTCCCTTTCTAAAGTTCTCTATAACTGGCAAGGGTCCTTCCAGGCCCTCAGGATAACAAAGGACTCCTCACTATCTCTCATACCCCATATTCAATCTGTTGACAAGGCCTGTTGATTTGAACTTTGCAAGACATCTCTACTACATACCTTATTCTTTCCTCTGATACTGCTACCACCCTAGTTCAGGCCCTCATCAATTCACACTTAAACTATTGCAATAGTCTGCTGGTGTGTCTGCCAGCTTCAAATGTCTCTACAATTAATTCCATCCACTGTTTAGCTTCCAAAGTAAAAAAATTTTCTAAGACACAAGTCTTACTATGTTATTCTTTTACTCAAGAAACTCTAGGGGATTCCTATTGCCTCCAGAATCAAATAAAATCAAAGCCCTGTAAAACCTAGGCCCTTCTCTTCCCTCACTCTCTGTTCCTTTCCCGTCTGTAACTTATTTCCCAACAGGGACTCCTCAATCAAGTGACACTGGCCTCTTTGCTGTTACACTAAGGCATTACACCTCTTGGCTCTGGGCATTTTCATTGGCTGTCCTTCTATGTCTGTTATTCTTTTCCTCCTCATGTTTTCTCCTTGTTTCCCTGGCTTGCTTTCATATTCTAACTAAAATCCCATTTTCTACAGGAAGCATTTCCCAATTCTTCTTAATTCTAATCCCTTTTCTCTTTTAATTATATCCATTTTTTCCTGTATATAGCTTGTTTGTACATATTTGAATGCTTGTTGAGTGCCCTATTAGGTTTTGAGTTCCTTGAAGGCAGGGACTACCTTTTGCCATTTTTGTATCCCTAGCACTTAGCACAGTGCCTGGTATATAGTAAGTAACTTAATATTTGTTGATTGAGGACTAGCCACAGAAAATTTAAAATTCTAAACTTGCTTCTCTCTGCCAAGAAACAGATTCAAATACTATTCATTTAACACTTTTCAGCTTCTGTCAAGCAGTCAATCAGCCAGACAACAAACATTTATTGAGCACCTACTTTGTGCCAAGCACAGAACTAAGTGCTAGGAATACAAAAAAAGGCAAAGGGTAGCCTCTGCCCTTAATGATTTCACATCTTAATGGGGAGACAACAAATATGTACATGCAAGCTACAATACATGACAAAATAGGAAATAATAAAGATATGGAAGACATTAGAATTAAAAGGGCTAAGGAGAGGCTTCCTGAAGAAAATGGGATTTTAATTGGAACTTAGAGAAAGCCAGGGAAACAAACCAGGTAGAGAGAGCATTCCAGGCATGGAGAAATGGCTAAAGAATATGCGAGGAGCCAAGAAACTGAGTGTATTGTTTCTAGAACATCCAGGACATCAGAGTTACTGGATCAAAGAGTATGGAGTGGGGAGTAAAGATATAAAATGAGTGTAAGAAGCCTCAATTACCTCATTTGTAAAATGGAAATATAATCACCACTTATTTTCTAGGGTTGTTCACTGGAAGGATTTAATAAACTGAAATGTGCAATTGTTATCATTATCGTCCTGAATTCTCTTGGCCCCACTATGTGTTTAGGAAATACAAACTCTTTTTATATCTTTCATTTATTTATTTATTCGTTTATTTATATGTTCATTCATTTATTTATTTGTTTGTTTATTCATTCATTTATTTAGAAACCCTTACCTTCCATCTTGGAATCAATACTGTGTATTGGTTCCAAGGCAGAAGAGGGGTAAGGGCTAGGCAATGGGGGTTAAGTCTGGGGGTCTCACAGCTGGGAAGTATCTGAGGCCAGATATGAACCTAGGACCTTCCATTTCTAAGCCTAGCTCTCAATCCACTGAGTTACCCAGATGCCCCCTTCTTTTTATATCTTTTTAAGTAAATTCTAAAGTATATGAAAGCAATTATATTTTATAGGTATAAAAGACCTGGAATTTCATCAGTACTGGAAGCTCCCCATAGAAATGGAGATCAGTAACTTAGAAAGTTGTCTGGGGCACAGAGGAGGGAAATTTATCCTGAGTCACACACCCTGTAATGTGTCAGAGTCAAGTTTTGAGAATTCAGATTTTTCGTGTGACTCCAAGGCTAGCTCTTTTAATTTTATGCCGCAGTGCCTCTATGAATGACTTTTTTTTTAAACTACGAGGAACTAAAATAGTTTTAAAAGATTGTGAGCTTTTGTTTTTAGCTTTTAGAAACTGTAATGAATTTTTAGAAACTAGCAATTTATAATGGGATAGCAAAACAACAATCTATACTTTTTGAGAATCCTAGTAGTACGTCTTAAACCTACTTAACAGGTAAATTAAAAGGAAGTTAAGAAGACTTAAGAACTTCCATACTTCACCCTGCTGTAGCTGCTAAATTGTCTACATTATTCATGGGCTGTAGTCACTTCCACTTAATAGCTCTTCAAAGGCTATTTGTGTTCCTTCTAAAGCCTTTTTTTTTAAAAGCTAAACTTTCCCAGTTCCATTAAGACATCCTCAATGCCTATCTCTGCAGTTCCCTCATCATCCTCTGGAAATCAGTTAGTCAATAAGCATTTATTAAGTGCCTATCATGGGCTGGGCAGAAAGGTAAAAACCAGGTCCCAGCTCCCAAGGAGTTCACATTCTAATGGGGGAGGCAACATGCAAACAATTATGTATATACAAGATATATAAGGTGTAAATGGGAGGTAATCTCAGAGGGAAGCATGGCTTTAGCAGTGTGAGGATAGGGAAAAAGCCTCCTGCATAAAGTGTAATTTGAGGTGAGTCTTGAAGGAAGCCAGGAGTTGAAGGTGAGGATTATAACTTTGCTGTAAGAGGGGAAAAAAGGGGGAGGATTGCAGTAAGTAAAATTCCCAAGGCCTGCTTTGATCTCTGTGTTGTCAAAAATAATGCAAAAATAATGGATAACATTCCAGGCATCAGGGACAGCCAGTTAAAAGGCATAGAATCAGGAGATAAGAGTCTCACATGCAAGAAACAAAAAGAAAGCCAGTATTGATGGATTGTAGAGTATGTGGAAGAGAATCAGTTGTAAGAAGAGTAGAAAGGAAGGAAAGGGCAAAGTTTTGAAGGGGACTAAATGCCATATAGAGGATATTACATTTGATTGCTGAGATAAGAGGGAGCTGTTGGAGATTACTGAATTGGTGAGGTATACGGTCAGATCTACATTTTAGAAAAATCACTTTGGAAACTGAATGGAAAATGGATTGGAAAAGCAAAATTTGTTTGTTACATTAAAATTCCTAGGTATCTCCCACCCTCTCTTAATGTGTCCTAAGACAGCATTAATTTCTTTGATCATGTCATATTGCTAAATTAAGGGTTAGAATCAGGATGGAAGCTGTATGAATGGAGAAAAGGAACATATATGAAAGATTTTATGAAGGTAGAAATGACAAGGCTTGGCAAAAGGATGAATATTGGGTAAATAATGAAGGGGGAATTGAGGATGGCATTGAAGTTGTGAGCTTAGTTAGGGAGGATAGTGGTATCTGGAATAGTAAAAGGGAATTGCAAGGTCCATAGATATCCAGTTTTATAATTCTGGGCAATGTAACAAGCAAACAAAAAATTTTTTTGAAAAGAAAATTTAACTATTAAAAACAAAAACAAAAAAACCCCCTAGTAATAAGGAAGTTCAGAAAAGAGAAAGATTTGGGAAGAAAGAAAATGAGTTTTGTTTTGAGCATGCTGAATTTGAGATGCTGATGATACAATATACATACATATATATATATCACTAAACCTGTGGGAGCTGATGAGGTAACCAAGCAAGCCAGAGTAGAACAGAAGTGTCATGGACCTGATGATGCATGAGGCCCATAATACTCCCAAATGCAGCCTGAACCAGACTGAAATGTAAATTGGAAATACTTAATGAAATATATTAAAATGTAAAAAACAGATAATACATTTTAAAACTAGGTCAATGTATAGTCAAGAAAGATATTTATTTACAGTGTAGTAGACTTTTGTTTCTATTTGAGTTCTATTTGACCATGAAGGGAAAAGAAGGAATAAAAAAAGTCCAGTGACAGACCTTTGAGGAATACCCCAAAGGAAGTGGGTATGATTAGGAACAAATAGGAAAGAAACTGAGAAAGTGTGACGAGAGTGGAAGCATTTTGGCATATAAAGGTTTTTCTTAAAATATAGCATATATGATATGTAACATTATAATATATCTGGAGTATATAATATGCCAGGGGCAGTCTGCCTTCATACAGTGAAGTTATTACCTTCCTTATTCTGGATACTGTCTCTCTTTTTAAATGAAATTGAATTAATTTGTTTGTTAAATTAAAATTCCCAGGTATCTCTCACCCTCTCTCTTAATGCAGCCTAAGAACATTGGTTTCTTTGGTCATGTCATATTGCTATATTGTGCTAACAACCCACTTAAAATTCAAATCTTGTTCACATAAACTGTGGTTTGGCCATGACTTCTCCATTGGACTTTTCATTGAAGTTGCTTTTTTGAAACTTGTAAATTCAAAATGATTACTTCTGTTTTATAGACAAGGACACTGAAGGTAAAATGACTTGTCCAAAGTTGCAAAACTAATAAGCTTTTGATCCTATGACCAACCATAATTCCTCTAAAATAAATTATATATACATAATGTATAAATACAACACACGCATATCATACACAGGATAAACTATGTTAAGGAGAGAAAAGCACATTATTCACATCTATAAATGGCAGGAGAGATAATAATTCTTAGTGGCAATGTTTCTGAAGACCTAATAGTGAAATCTTTAGGACAACTGCCATAAGAGGGAGAAGATAAGCTTCATAGACTACTTACTGCTCAATAAGAAACCGAGAAAAATAAAATTATCATTGAATGCAGATATGAAATATAAACATTTAAATCAATTTATTGTCACTGTGTCACTCAATTAAGTAAAAAAAAACTACTCATTAGTTATAGATTGATGCATTAAAAATGCAGGAACCATAAACACAGTAAATGGACAAAGCACCAAAGCTGTATTATTTTTGACAACACAAAGATCAAAGAGGACCTTGGGAATTTTACCCACTGCAAACCCATAATTTTTTTCCCTCACAGCAGAGCTATAATTCAATGAAAGCAGAAGCATTCTCTTTTTTTGGATTCTAGTAAAATACTCCAACCACAGCAGTGATAGTTTAAAAATAATACAGAACTCTTAGAGAGTGTTCTTAGCTCTATTTAGGCAATATAGATTTTAAAAGCCCAGCTGCAATAAGTTCTTATGCTGTGATTATACATATTCGTCTAATCTTTAAGATGTTAACCTTTAAATTTACAAAAAGACAGCATATGGTGCTTGAAATTTAATCACTGCCATTTAGTTAGATATCATGTAGTTGCTTTGAAGAAGGTATGTTTGTAAGAGAGAAGAAATAAGAATAAAGATTTAGAGAGTTACTAGGCTATGTAGAATCCTAAAAAATAGAATGGCTCTAAAAATAAAATAGAAAACACTGAAATATTTCAGAGATATGAATGACAAACATGTTAATAAGGGGGAAATTTTAGTCACTTTGAAAAATAAAACAAACTTACAGATGAAAGCAAGGAAAAAGGAAAAATATCACTGTAGAGCAATATTTCTAAAAGAAGGAAAGACAATAATTTAGACCACAGTAAGGAATGTGTAGGAAAAAAAAGTGTGTGTGTGTGTGTATTTGTACCTGTGATTTCCCGAATGTGAGGAATTCTTGGTGTGGAAATTACTGTCATTGATGCAGGTCAGCAATTTATAAGTAATTTACTATATATAGTCTTTGGGAATTACCTGAGGCACTGAGATATTAAGTCACTTGCCTTTGGTCAGATAATCAGTATATATTTGAGGCAAGACAAACTCTGGTTATACTGACTCTAAGGTTGGCCATTAGCCACATTACCACAGTGTTAGGAAAATGCAAATATTTAAGTCTTACATAATATAAACATCTGAGACAAAGTAAGTACTTTCAAATGAATTGAAGATGGGCATTTATAAAATGTAACAAATTGCATCTCTACATAAGTTTGAAAAATTAAGCTCTAAGTAAGCTCCATGACCATTTTTCATATTTTATTAACTGGAAACAAATACTTATTAACATGAAAAATGTCAATTATAAACAACCAAAATAGTCATTACATGTAATATTTCTAAATGGAAGATGTATGACCAATAAAAGTCATCGCTGTTTCTATAGCTTAGGCTTAATCATGTCCTTACCTTGCTTACAAAAAAACCTTTACTGTCTCCCTAGACTTATTTCACTATTCCCCTTCACATACTCTATGCTCTAGCAAAAATGAACTACAAATCTTCTCCAAATATCTCAGGTGCCACTTTATCCATAAAGGCTTCTCAGCTAAAAGTGATCCTCTCCTACTTCCATCACTTAGATTTCCCTCCATAATTCTTGCCTGCCACTCTGAAAGACTTTTGTTAGGCACATAACATTCAGATTTATATAACAATTATTTGTGTAGAGGTTTAATCTTTACTACTATACTGTAAACTCCCTGAGGGTAAACATTATATCTCATTTAATCCTTGGGTTCTCAGAATATATTAGAGTGCCTTGCAAAAAGTAGGCACTTAATATTTTTGTTGAGTTAAATTGAATAGTATTCAATCTAAATTACAGTGGAGTACTTATAAATTTAAGTAAGATCATTCACCAACCAAAATTGTTTCATGGACCTACATCAATATATATGACTTGTTGAAGATTAAGAATGACCATATACATGCCAACAAAGGATGTTGGAAGGCTGTTACATTTATTCTAATAGACAAAAAAACAGCTGGCAAAAGTCTCTGAAAATCTTTGGTTAGCCCCTCACAGTTCTAACTACAACAGACAGCTGCTTGGCTCTGCACATGCCATAAAATGATCCCTCTCAACTGTGATCACTTCATCAAATGCAAAACAAAAATTAAGAAATATGAGTATTAACCATGCTGCAAGTCAATGTTAAAAATGATCAACCCAAACTTTAAATTAAGGCAATTTTTCTTCCTCTTAAGAAACTGATGTGAATAAATGTTCAGCCATCAAAATCTAATACTGCTTGACAACCTCACACTCAACACAATTTGATGATTAGCTCTCAAGTAGTTAGTTATCTTTGATTCAATCTGCAGCTGCCAAATGGAAACTGCAATGACAAACTATTGATGCTACTTTCTTTTAACATCATCCCACTCAAATAGATTTTCACAAGGTCCTAATATTCTCCTAGCCACTTCTCTTTTATCCATTAACCTGGAAAGAATGGGGTAAAATGGCTAATAGAGAGTTTATACTCAAGATGGGTAGGGAGCCTACCTAAATAGGTAAGTAACACTAAGCCAGCTGCCCACATGAAATACACCACATAGAACTAAAACAGCTGGTGGGTATAGCTGCTGAGACATCAATGGCCTTAGGAAAATTTTGTATAAAGGTAGAGGTTTCTTTTTTAGAAGGTAAAAAGGCAAATGTTATCTTGATACACAAAACCTGAGAGAATGGAGTGGACCAGTGAGGCTGACAATGATTCTTGGCAAAATTCTAGAATGTTCTATTAAAGGGATGGTTAGTGAACATGTAGAAAAGGCAATAGTGATAAAAAAGAGCCAGTCAGCATGGCCTCTTAAAAAAATTCTTTGAATTGGCTATCATAATCTCAAGTTTTTCTTCTCTATATTAAACATAAACAATTTCTTCATTCTCAAACAGCATGATTTCAAAGAATTTAAATGCTAACAGGTAAAAAGGTAAAAAAAATGCTTAAAAGGTAAAAACAATATTAGACTTCAAAAAGCAGTGCCTGAACCAAAAGGACAATGGGTTAACTTGGTGACCTCTAAGATTCCTTTGAATTCTGAAGTTCTGTGATAGAGTGAATTCTCTCATGGTCCTTTGCCATTCTGACATACTATGGGTTAAGCTGGGAAGACTGTCTGAAGAAAAGGTTTGTGAGTGAGGGCTGGTCAAGAAAAATGAGAAACAAGAGTTTTAGGCTACATGGACAGGAAGTAAGACACTTCCTAGCTGTGTGACCCTGGGCAAGTCATTTAATCCTCATTGTCTAGCCCTTACTGCTCTTCTGCCTTAGAACCAATACACAATATTGATTCTAGGATGTTAAGGTAAGGGTGGAAAAAAAAAAAGAACAAGGTCAAGCCTGGGTCTGTTATTTCAGTCATTCTAACACTTTGGGAAAGAGGAAACTGGGACCTGAAATGCAACTATAATGCAACTTCAAAAATATTACCCAAGCATTAATATTACAAGTAGTTAATATAAATCATCTTTGATAAAGATCCTTGATCACTACATTACATCCAGCTAAGTAAAGAAGAATTGTTAGACATTTATATACACTGAGAAATTTGATTATATCAATATTCTGATTTGAGGATTAAAGAATAAAGTACAAAATTAATTGCTTACCCTTATTCCCTGGAAATAAGCCATAAGCGATCAATTATCATGATCAATTGGGGGCAACAAAGTAAAACTTATATATATTATCTATTCACTAGGGGTATCTCTGAGTGGCACAAAACAGTAGATGGTTGATTAGGAAGAACTAATATTCAGAAGCCTGAGGGGTGATCAATATATCTTATCACATTTAAAGACCAACTTTTAAATACTTCAAAATAATTTTATACTATTTCTAGAAATAATTCTTCTCCTTAGTTCCTTATTTCTTTCAGCTTTTCCTTTAAAAATAGCTAGGACTTTTCAGTAGGAAAGGACAAATGATTTATAGGGTCATGAACAATGTGTATAAAGTCATAAGTTAAATAAATATTTCAAATGTGGATTTTCCACAAAACTTTTTTAAGCCTGTGACTTTTATTGTCAGTATAGTCCTCTAATTTGGCAATGTCATCACTCCAGAAAGGCTACTTTTTCCTTGTCACTATTTTTTCAATTGTTTTGAGGTCACCAGGGGGAGGCAGTGTCTACTAGAGCCATATAAATTTGGATGTTTTTGATTAAAGGAAGAGATAATCCTGATTTTCTATTTACTTATATGAACTCAAATCAACATTTATTAAGTACTATTTGTGCATGGTACTGTGGTATACAAAGATGTTTACTTCACATAGCTCCTGCTATTAAGAAACTTATTCCTGAATAGGGATGAAAAGTACCTATAGATGTAATTGTGATAAGATACCACTATAATAGGATCAGAAAATATAGTGGAAAGCATACTACTACACTTGGACTCAGGTTATCTAGGTTCAAATCTTTTTCTCTGACATCCATCTGTAAATACTTCAAGGATTTGCTGTTATCTTGTTATGTATGTGCAGTTAGGGATGGGAATAGCATTTATTAAACATCTGTTATTCCAGTATGGCTCTTCATCAGATTGGATGTACAGAAAGGAAAACTGAATCAAGCTTTTGGCCTTTCTGCCACTAAGGTGTAATAGACAGCAGTTGGAATGTTGGAGTGAAGATATTGACAATGATAACAGTTGGTGCGGGGGAGGGAAGACTTGGAGAGTGACAGTTGCTCTCTAGGACTCTCTTTCCTGGTCCTCAGACTGGAAGGAGAGCTCTTTCCCTGTCTTGGGATAGAAGTACCTCTATTCCTGGATTTTTATCAACTGTGTACTCTACCTGGACTCCTGTGATCATGTCATTGAACAAAAGGATTTAAGGGGAGCTGCTTGAACTTAAGGCCGGTCTTTAGGGATGCTAGCCTGAAGAGACAGGCCCAACCAGCTCTGAAGGTCAGAACCTTTTCTTCCTCTTGCTGTCTACTGCTAAGACTTTGAATTTAAGAAAGCTAGCATAGATTAGCATAGACAGTAATGAAAGAAACCTTCCAACAGCCTGTGAGGCCTGGCCTCAGCTAAAAGCTGAGAGAGACTCAAACCCAGTCTGGGAAAAGTATAGGGAACCCCCCTTCCCTTTACTGATACCTTCCTGATCCAAACTTGTTATTAAATTCATCTTTATTTAAATGACCTGTAGTCAGATAAGAGGACTATCATTTCAAAGGAACATAGAGGGAGCAGAAGCTAAGGATAGCTATTCAATCGGTCCTTATTCTTTATTTCATAAATGGTCCTTACTCCATTCCTGGTTACAAACCCTTCCTTATCCCTTGTACCTCTTCAATTCTCAACAATTCCTTTAACTATTACATGTAGAAACTCAAAAGACAGAAGCTTGCTCTGTTTGGGACTGCAATGTATTATCTCTGCCACAATACTCTTCTAGCGAATTAAGAAAAAAAGGAAACTGGGGAAGGATGCCAGAGTGTGCAAGGATATACCAGATTTGCCTGAAGCAAAACCTTCCTTATCCCCTGTACCTCTTCAATCCTCAAACAATTCCTTTAAAAATTACAGATGTAGCCTTTAAGTAGCTACATCCAATCTGGTGAAGCGCCTCAATAATATATCATAATGGATATACAGTTTGGGAGCCATGCTGGAATTTGTACTTCACTGGCATCAATCAATGAATATTAAGTACCTTCTATATGCCAGGCATTATATACTATGTGCTAAAGATACAAAAAAGAGGCAAAAGACAGTCCTGCCCTCAAAGAGTTCACAATCTAACGGGGGGACACAACATGCAAACATATATATAAAAGCAAACTATGTACAGGGTAAGTAGGAAATAATTAACAAAGGAAAGACACTGGAATTAAGAGGGGTTAGGAAAGGTTTCCTGGAAAAAGTAGAATTGTAGTTGGAACTTAAGGGAAGCCAAGGAGGTCAGTAGATGGAGTGGAGTTGGGAAAGCATCCTAGGCATGGGAGACAGCAAGAGATAATGCCCAGAGCCCAGAGTATCCTGTTTATGGAACATCCAGGAGGCCAGTATAACTGGATCAAAAATATCTCAGGGAATAAGGTTTAAGAAGCCCAGATAGATGGGAGGGGGTTGGATTATGAAAACCTTTGAATGCCAAACAGAGTATTTTAATTCTGGAGGCAATTGAGAGCCACTGGAGTTTAATGAATAAGTGGTTGACATTATCAATTTAGTAGCTGAATAAAAGATGAATTGGGGAGAGACTTGAGGCTGACAGAACCAGTAACAGGCTATTGAAGTAATCCAGGCATGAGGTGATTGAGGGCCTCTACTAGTGAGGTTAACAGTGTCAGGGGAGAGAAGTGGGGGGAATGGTATTTAAGAGATGTTGCAAAGGTGAAATCAACAGGCAATGGTATCAGATTGGATGGGGAGAAGGTGAGATAGATTGAGGAGTTCCGGGGTGACTTCTAGGATATAAGCCTGAAGGACTTGGAAGGATGGTGCTGCTCTGTGAAAGTAATAGGAAAGGTGAGTGCAGAGGGAGGAGGGACATGTTTAGCAGGAGGAGATTATGAATTCTGTTTTGGATATATTGAGTTTAGGATGTCTACTGAATTCCACTCTGAAAAGCAGTTGGAGATGTGACACTGGAGGTCAAGAGAGAATGTGACAGGATAGGTAGATCTGAGAATCATCAACATTTCTATCAGCTTAAAAATGGTGATTAAAACCAAGGGAGTCAATGGGATAATCAAATGAAGTAATATGGAGGAAGAAGAGATGGTCCATGACAGAATCCTGAGGGACATCTATGGTTAGAGGGTGTGATTTGGAAGAATATCCAACAAAGGAAAGAGAGGAGCAGTCAGATAGGCAGGAGGTAAACCAAGAGAGAGTGGTATCCCAAAAACCTAGAAAGAAGAGTATCAGGGAGGAGCGAATGATTAACAGTGTCAGAGGCCAAAATGGGGTGATTGAGAAAAGGCTATTGGACTTGGCAATTAAGAGAACTTGAGTAGCTTTGGAGAGTTCAGGTTTGTAGAATAAGGTCAGAAACTAGACAGTGAGAAGAAAGAAGAAGAACCTATTGTAGCTGGCCTTTTCAAGACAAAGGGCAGAGGAGATATAGGATGATAATAGAGGTGTAAGAATCAAATGAGTTTTTTTTATGATAAAGGAGACATGGTTATGTTTGTAGGCAGTATGAAATAAGCCAACAGACAGGAAGACAGAAAGGAAGTGAAAGAGTAGGAATGACAGAGGACCAGTCTTCTGGAAGAGATTAGATGGAATGGTTTCACTTGAAAAAGTAGATGGGTAAGCCACAGAAAGGAGTAAAGTTGCTTTGTATTTCACTAGTATAACCTTCAAGAATACAGAGTGGCCATTATCATAGGTAAATAATATAAAATGGGGATAATATTTGTAATATCTATCACATAGGGTTGTTGTGAGGAAAGCATTTTGTAAATCTTAAACTGCTATATAATATGCCATATAAATGCACATAATAATTATCAAATAATATTATTTTTAATTTTTAATAATTATTATAATTTTATTTAATTTTATTATTATAATTTTAATAATTATTTAATAATTATTAAAAGTTAAAATTATTATGTACATAGAAAATCTCAAATAGCATATTATGAAATCTGAGGAGGAGGGGGATCGTTATGTCTATAATCAGGGAAGGCAGTAAAAAATATTTCTGTTGTGCCTTCAAGGATTAAAAAAAAGATTTCAGTGGGCAGAGACTGGGAATGAGGTATGTTTCAATTCAGTAATAAGGGATGTCATATTCTACAGAACTCTAATCTTGCATTGATAACTGCTTGCTGGATATTATCACCCAGATGCCCCAATTAGCACCTCAAGAGTAACATGTTCAAAAAAGAACTCATCTTTACCATTAAAGCCTCCTATTCTCCAGATTTTGCTTTTGTTTGAATTTTGAATTCAAAATTCTCCTAGTCACATACATTTAAAACCTCAGAGTGATAGTTAACTATTCTCTCTGTTACCTCCTATAACCAATTAGTTACCTAACCCTGTCATTTCTATCTTCACAATGTTTTACAGATCCATCCTCTTTGCCACTACTTAGTCACCATCCCAATTTCAGCTCTCATCACCTATTTTTTTTTTGAAAAATTTATTTAGTCAATTTAGAAATTTTTCCTTGGTTACAAGAATCATGTTCTTTCCCTTCCTTCCCCAACTCCTTCCCATAGCTGACACTCAATTCCACTGGGTTTTATATGTATCCTTGATCAAAACCTATTTCCATGTTGTTGATGTTTGCACTAGGGTGATCATTTAGAATCTATATCCCCACTCATATCCCCATCAATCCATGTGATCAAGCAGTTGTTTTTCTTCTGGGTTTCTACTCCCACAGTTTTTCCTCTGAATGTGGTTAGTGTTCTTTCTCATAAATCCTTCTGAATTGTTCTGGATCATTGCATTGCTACTAATAGAGAAGTCCATTACATTCGATTGTACCACAGTGTATCCATCTCTGTGTATAATATTTTCCTGGTTCTGCTCCTTTCACTCTGCATCAATTCCTGGACGTCATTCCAATTCACATGGAATTCGTCCAATTTGTTATTCCTTTGAGCACAATAGTATTTCATCACCGACAGATACTACAATTTATTCAGCCATTCCCCAATTGAAGGGCATCTCCTCATTTTCCAACTTTTTGCCACCACAAAGAGCGCAGCTATGAATATTCTTGTACAAGTCTTTTTCCCTTATTATCTCTTTGGGGTATAAACCCAGCAGGGCTATGGCTGGATCAAAGGGCAGACAGTCTTTTAGCACCCTTTGGGAATAGTTCCAAAGCCTTCCAGAATGGTTGGATCAATTCACAACTCCACCAGCAATGCATTAATGTCCCAATTTTGCCACATCCCCTCCAACATTCATTACTTTCTTTTGCTGTCATGTTAGCATCTGCTAGGTATGAGGTGGTATCTCAGAATTATTTTGATTTGCATTTCTCTGATTATAAGAGATTTAGAATGCTTTTTCATGTTCTTATTAATAGTTTTGATTTCTTTATTCATGTCCCTTGCCCATTTATCAATTGGGCAATGGCTTAATTTTTTGTACAATTGATTTAGCTCCATATAAATGTAATTAGACCTTTGTCAAAGGTTTTTGTTATAAAGATTATTTCCCAATTTTTTGCTTCCCTTCTAATTTGGTTGCATTGGTTTTGTTTGTACAAAAACTTTTAAATTTGATGTAATCATAATTATTTATTTTGCATTTTGTAATTTTTTCTAATTCTTGCTTGGTCTTAAAATCTTTCCTTTCCCAAAGATCTGCCAAGAATACTATTCTGTGTTCACCTAATGTTCTTATAATTTCCTTCTTTATATTGAAATCATTCACCCATTCTGAGTTTATCTTGATGTAGGGTGTGAGGTATTGATCCAATCCCAATCTCTCTCACAGTGTCTTCCAATTTTCCCGGCAGTTTTTGTCAAATAGTGGATTTTTGTCCCCAAAGCTGGGATCTTTGGATTTATCATAGACTGTCTTGTTGATGTCATTTACCCCAAGTCTATTCCACTGATCCTCTTTTCTGTCTTGTTTTGATGACCACTTCTTTATAGTATAGTTTGAGATCTGGTACTGCTAGGCCACCTTCCTTCACATTTCTTTTTCATTATTTCCCTTGATTTCCTTGATCTTTTGTTCTTCCAAATAAACTTTGTTATGGTTTTTTCTAATTCAGTAAAAAAGTTTCTTGGTAGTTGGGTATGGTACTAAATAAGTAAATAAGTTTGGATAGGACTGTCATTTTTATTATGTTAGCTCATCCTACCCAGGAGCAATTAATGTTCTTCCAATTATTTAGATTTAGTTTTAATTGTGTGGAAAGTGTTTTGTAGTTGTGTTCATATGGTTCCTGTGTTTGTCTTGGCAGATAGATTCCTAAGTATTTCATATTGTCTAGGGTTATTTTAATGGGAATTTCTCTTTCTAATTCTTGCTGCTGAGATGTGTTGGAGATATATAGAAATGCTGATGACTTATGTGTGTTTATTTTGTATCCTGCAACTTTGCTAAAGTTGTTGATTATGTCCACTAGCTTTTTAGTTGATTCTCTAGGATTCTTTAAGTAGACCATCATATCATCCGCAAAGAGAGATAGCTTGGTCTCCTCACTCCCTATTTTAATACCTTCAATTTTTTTTCTTCTCTAATTGCTACTGCTAATGTTTCTAGTACAATGTTAAATAATAGAGGTGATAATGGGCATCCTTGTTTCACTCCTGATCTTACTGGGAATGCTTCTAGTTTATCCCCATTGCAGATGACGTTTGCTGATCACCTTTTGCCAGGTTCCTAACTTCTCTTTCTGCTTCTAATCTCTTAACTATACAAATCATCTTCTATGTGATTTTCAAAACAACCTTCCAAAGGGACAAATCTAACTATGTCCCTCCCTGCCCAAGAGCTTCAATGGCTCCCTATTATTTCTCTAAGACAAAATAGAAACTCCTTTGCTGGGAATTGAAGGCCTAATACAACATGCCTCCAAACTAGCTAGCTCTATTTCATATTACTAACTTTTGCACATTCTATATCCCCATGCCTCTTATGTTTTGTACATAATAGGTACATTTAAAATGCTTGTTCAATTGAAGTTAAGGAATCCAGTTTCACTAGACTGTAATGCACAAAAAGGAGAACTGAATGATATAAGATTGGATGGGTAGGATGAAGTCAGGCCATAGAAGACTTTGACTATTAAGCTAAGGAGTTTATTTTTTATTTGTCAGGCAAGGGTGAGAAATTTATGGATAGGAGTGGCAAGACTAGACCTACTTACTAGGAATATTGCTTTCTTAGTAGTATCAAGGAAGGCATAAAAAGAGAGGCCAGTTAGGAAGCTATTCTAAAAGTCCAGTCAAGAGGCAATGATGATCTAAATCAGGGCAGCAATAGGAATAGAAAAGAAAAGACAGATGCCAGATATATTTCAGGGAAACATTTGACAAGACTCAGTAGCTGATTAGATAATCAACAGGTTATCAAATCAAGGAAGTCAGAACAATTGAAATGTGGGGCCAGCAAGCAACAGCTGCTCATAATTGTCCTGAGGATTGTATTAGTAACTCTCCTACTCAAAGACTGTCAGTAGGCAATAGATAATAAAAATAGGTAGATGCAGAATTTTATGTCTGGTGTTTTAGGTTGATTCATATTATCTCTTTCAGGACTGACTATTCACAAAAGAAGGTAAAAAAAGAGCCAGATGGGAATTCTTCATGGTAAATCAATGTGGTTTAATGGGTTTGGTGTTCCTACATGGCTTTTTCTATATATACATATGTGCTAGTGTTTCTCTATGGTTGGAGAAATCTTGTTTATTGGGCCATGCTGCAACCATATTATAAAAGAACCCTGACTTATGCATGTAAATGGGATTGAAATGGTTCAAATAAAATCTCTTTTTAAAAAACAAAAGAAAACTGTAAAAACTAATTGAAAAAAAAAACTGGAGCTCCAGCAGTCTGAAACTGACTAGCCTCTCTCAGCCTTTGAATCTAGATAGATTCAAAGTTCCCTCCTAGGCACAGGAGCCCAATCCCAAACCCAGAAGTAAGGGGGTGGGGGGGGTCCCTTCCTAGCATGGAATAGGTCCAATTCAAGACCAATCCCACACCAGGAAGTAGGGGGCATGGTCTCTCTCCCAGGACAGGATTGATCCATTCAAGACTAATCCCATTCCAGGAAGTAGTAGGGAGGGACTCCTGAGGCACCTGGCCTGGGTTGAGCCAGAGGTTGGAAGTAAATTACTTAGTTCTAGGCTAGATAGCTTACACTCTTTCCATATTTTGTAAATAAATCTCTTTGGAATAAATTAAATTCCTGGTGACTCTATTCTTAAATAATCCAGTCCAACCTTTTTTTAAAAAATAAAATAACCACTTTTCCCCCTTACAGAAACAGAAAATCAAAAGATCATAGCTGAAAACCAGTCTTTAAAGACTAGAATGGAGCAAGTAGAAGCCAATGATCTCACAAGACAGCAAGAATTAATAAAACAAAATCAAAAGAATGACAAAATAGAAGGAAACATGAAATTGAGAAGACATTGAGAAGACAACTGACTTGGAAAACAGGAACAGGAGAGACAATTTGAGAATCATAGGCCCACCTGAAAACCTAGAAATAAACAGAAACCTTAACATTATACTAAAAGAAATTATCCAAGAACACTGTCCCAATATTCTTGAACAAAAGGGCAAAATAGACATCGAAAAAGTCCATAGATCACCCTCTACATTAAATTCTCAAAAGAGGAAGTCCCTTGGAATGTAATTGCCAAATTCAAGAACTTCCAAGTTGCAGAGAAAATATTGTAAGAAGCTAGTGAGAGACAATTCAGATATCAAGGAGCACCAATCAGGATTACACAGGATCTGGCAGCCTCCACACTAAAGGACCACAAGGCTTGGAATATGATATTCAGAAAGGCAAGAAAATTGGGTCTACAACCAAGGATCACCTTCTCATCAAAACTGACTATATATTTTCAGAGGAAAGTATGGGCATTTAACAAAATAGAAGACTTCCAAATATTTGTAAAGAAAAAACCAGAACTAAATGGAAAATTTGATGACTAAATACAAAATTCAAGAGAAAAGGTAAACAAGAAAGACAGGGGGAAAAAAATCTTTTTTAAGGGCTTCAGTTTATATTCCTATATTGAAAAATGATATTTGTAACTCAAAAACTGTATTCACTATCATAATCATTTGAAGAATTATTCATAGGCAGAGGTTGGGGTACTAAGTGGTTTAAGATGATATGTAAAAAAGAAAGGGGGAATAGAAGATGGCACCAAAAGAAAAAGGAATTAAAAAAATAGGATAAATTATACCATATAAAGAGGTGCATGGAAGGGAGAGGGGAAGAATACTATTATAAGAAAGAGAGGAAGAGAGTGCTAATAGGTAATACTTAAACCTTACTCTCAGTGGAATCAACTCTGAGAGGGAAAAGCATCTAGATCCATTGGGGTATCAAATTCTATACCCTAGAGGGAAGTTGGGTGGGAAAAACCAAGGTGGGGGGAGTGGGGAGTACCAAAAGGGAGAGAAAGGGGGGAGGGAATTTAATAGATCAGTGGAAAGGAAACAAGACTGACAGTTGGTGGGGGAAGGGGCAACTGGGAGTGGCAGTTGGGTCTTGTGACTAGCACTTCCTTCCTGCTGGGGTTTGACTTCCTTCCTGGTGTAGGAGGAGGGAGGAGGTTTGTGCAGCCCAGTCTGGAGTGGAGTACCCTTACTCTGTTCAGCCTGAAGACACAGGCTTCTGAAGGTTAGAACTGTTCTTGTGTGTTTTCTGTCTACTGCTAAGATTCTGAATTTGACAAAGCTAGCACAGATATAGATGGGAGGGGAAGAAACCCTCCACTAGCCTTTGAGGCTGAGGCGTGGCCTCAGCTCATAAAGCTGAGGAAAACTTCAACCTTATTTAGGGAACATCCCTCACCCCTCTTTCCTGATACCTCTCCAAACCAACTGGTTATTAAACTTTATTTTATTTGAATTCATAGTCAGATAAGTAGACTATCTTTTCTCGGCATGGAGGGAGCTGAATATCAATTCAGTCATTCAACCACAAACAGTCCTTATCGGACCCTGCTGCTTCCTCTCCACAGGGGGCATCTCTCTTCTTTGCCTCACCAGCAGAAATATTCCCTCTCTCCCCACAATTCCTCCATACCCTGCTACAAATCTCCCATTATCCCAGTTTTTTTCATATCCTCCCCATCCTTTCTTAATAAATATTACAGTTTTTGGCAGAGCCAGCTAGATTTTCCAACCTATTTTGTCAAGAATTTGGGAGAAAGAAGGTCTACATACATTTCAAAAGCCTGTATGACTGTGGAAAGTAACCATTTTGAGAGCAGTGTTGGTTGAGTGCAACTAATCTGCCTAGTGGTACCATACCCAAAAGAAACCACGCCTCCTGAAGGGAGGAGGGGAATCTTAAAGGGCCAGACTTAAAAACATTTTTTTTCTGTTGCAAAAGACTTTTCAAGATACAAGATGGAAAAAAACCTATTACTTGTCATGGGTTATCTAGCTTTGATCGGACATTTCTTTTATATGTTTTACAACTTATTTTTTGTCACAATTCTAGATTATATTTATTTTCTGTTTAGGATCTATGAAAGTTTGCAATGGCTGAATATAAGTATATATCACTTGATTTCATTCATTCCCACTTATGCTGGAGCATTATTCTTCTTGATCAAATTATACAATGCCCTAAAAAAAGGTGTGCATCTAATTTATGGGAAAAAAGCAAAAGAATGAAATGGCTGTGATGATTTTAGCCATGAGGGAGGAGAGGATGCAACTAAAGCAAATGATTAAGCAACTGACTGAGGAGAAACAATGTGGCAAAGGTTTTAACACACAACATGACATACCTAAAAATAACAATGTACTTAAGCAAGAAAATACAGATGGGGCTGAAGGTAGAATACCAATATTGCCACTAAGGGATCAAACAAGCCTACAACCAGATAGCAGTATAATTCATATTAAAACACATAAACCAGGGGCAGCTGGGTAGCTCAGTGAATTGAAAGCCAGTCCTAGAGACAGGAGGTCCTAGGTTCAAATCTGGCCTCAGACACATCCCAGCTGTGTGACCCTGGGAAAGTCACTTGACCCCCATTGCCTAGCCCTTACCACTCTTCTGCCTTGGAGCCAATACAGTATTGACTCCAAGACAGAAGGTATGGGTTTAAAAAAAAAAAACAAAAACACATAAACCATTTACAACAGCTGACCTTGGAAGTCTGAAAAAATGGATGCCTTCCTGGTTTTCAGAACCTACGAGATATTTAAAAGAATTTAAAAGAGCAATTAGGCTTTATGATCCAGTCCAGGACACTGAAATTCTTCTCTCAGAATTATTTTCAAAAAAGGGAAAAACAACAATTCATTGATAAAATAAGAAACAATCCGAATTTAACATCACGGCAGAGGAAGGAACAGAATTAGAGTTATCTAATAATGAAAATCTACATTAACAAAAAAGGCCAGAGAAGATCTGTTAGAGGCAATGAAAAGTTTTTCAAAAATACCAGATACTTGGGGACAATTTGAGAAATCGAGACAGGAAAGTAGGGAACATACATCAAAGTTCCTCGTTGAAGTAGCAGAGGATGTGCTTGAATTTAAAAATTTAACTGAACAAAATTTCCAACACATAAGGAGACAATTTGTGAAAGGCAGTAACACACCTATTAGATTGTATTTTAAACTTCAATGCCCAGATTGGGAAACACTAAGTCTGGAAGATTTAAGAAAAACTGCAACTTACATATTTTCAGGTCATAAAGAAATCCTAGAGGAAAAGGAGGAAATAATAAAAGAGCTTAAAGCCAAGCTCAAGGAGGCAAATAGCTCATTTAAAATAAAACATAAAGAAATTGAAGAAATAAAAAATCTAGCCACTCTGCAATCATACAAACCCACAAGAAATTACACAGAAAGCAATCAAAGGAGTAATGTACTCAAATATTTCCTATGTGGAAAAATGGATCACATGGTTCAAAACTGTTATTTAAAGGCACAATTATTCCAAGCTAATAACAAACAGAGGTCTTAGAAAAGCAATGTAAAGTATAGCAGCAATAATATACAAACAAATACAAAATGTTGTGATTGTAATTGCAAGACTTCATTGCAAACACCAAATTTAGAAACCATGGAGAGATATATCCAACAAGGAGCGAAACCACACTATTCGCAATTAGTCTCAGGTGCTGCCAAACAAAGTCTGTTATGAAGCCAGGTGCATGGGGTAACATCAAAAAGGAAAAATGGGAAAGGAAATGGGAAAAATGAAATGAAAGGAGATTGCATGCAGATAGAATTTGGGGTACCAAAAGCACAAAACAAAACTGAAGAACAGATAGAAGAAGAAATCCAATTAGATAATGATGTAACAGAGATTAAAGAGAAAATTTTTGGAATGGTGGAACAAGCTACAAAGAAAGAGGAAGGAACAGAACTGGCAATAGTCTGTAATATACAAACTGCAAATGAATTAAAGCAAATGAGCAAACAACAGAAGGGTTCAATGGGGAAAATGAAATAACAGAGAACATTCAAATTAGCAGACCTCCTGGAGACAATGACACTGAAGGCAGGGATGATATTACAAAAGAAAATACCAATGACATAACAGAAAAGTCAACCTTAAATCCGTTTGCAGAAGAATTCCAACCAATAGTAACTGCACAAGAAAAAGCAAACACAAACATTATGCCATCCTTAAGTCTCAATGATAATGCAATTCCCTTGCAAACTGATGATGGATTGCAAAATGAATGTTCAAAGCAACAAGAAAAGTCTGTATTGGAAGAACAAAACTGGTAAGTGATAACAGACCCACAAGAAGGAACAAACACACAAGAACCAAATTTATCAACACACAACACAGATTTACAGCATACTAATAGGCAAGAACTTGCAAAAGACTTGGGGAATATAGAAATCACCAAGCAAGAGTCAGTGCAAGGTACGAATCACACAGAATCACTATATTCAATAACGTTTGATTCAGAAAATGAAGAAGACCAAGAACCCATCAAACTTTACAATCAAGATCACAAAGCTTTAAAAGAGGGGGAGAAAGATGATTTCATTAACAACTCAAATCAAGAACAAACGATCTGGTCAGAAGAGTTAGTTAAGGACATAAACTACACAATCTCATTAAAAGAAATGCTGGCAGCATTGGGAGTCAAGAATTACCAAGAACTTTGTGAAAAGTATGAGGAAGTGGATAAAGACACTAAATTAGCAGTACAACAAAATCGTATACCTGATAGAAAACAAAGAGAAGAAGCAAACAACGTAATGATCCTATCACATCTTCCTTTCTCTGACATAGAACTTCTCACAAACTAGACTGTCAATTAACAAAATATATACAAGCTTTACAAACAAGAATAGCAGAGTTGCATGAAATGGGCTTGATACTACAAACATTTCTAACCTTCAGAAGCCTGTGTCTTCGGGCTGAACAGAGTAGAGGTACTCCACTCCAGACTGGGCTGCACAGACCTCCTCCCTCCTCCTACACCAGGAAGGAAGTCAAACCCCAGCAGGAAGGAAATGCTAGTCATAAGACCCAACTGCCATTCCCAGTTGGCCTTCCCCTACCAACTGTCAGTTTTGTTTCCTTTCCACAGACCCTAATTAAAAATAAGAGGGCAATAAGAAGTGAGAGAGTGGGAAGGGAAGTAAAATAAGGGTGGGGATTAGGGGGACTGATTAAAAGCAAAACACTTGTGTAGAAAGAAATAGTGAAAGAAGAAAGGGCAGAACTAAGAGAAGAAATCAAAATGATGGGAAAAACACAGGTGGTAAGCATAACTCTGAATGTGAATGGGATGAACTCACCCATAAAAAAGAAGCAAATAGCAGAGTGGATTAGAAACCAAAATCCTATCATATGTTATCTACAAGAAATACACATGAGGCAGGTAGACACACACAGGGTAAAGGTGAGAGGATGGAACAAAATCTATTGGGTATCAACTGAGAAAAAGAAGGCAGGAATCTCAATCATGATATTTGACAAAGCCAAAGTAAAAATAAATCTGATTAAAAGATATAGGGAAGGTAATTACATCCTGAAAAAAGGAAGTATAGACAATGAGGAAATATCAGTACTCAACATGTATGCACCAAATGGTATAGCATCTAGATTTTTAAAGGAGAAACTATTGGAGCTTAAGAAGGAAATAGATAGTAAAACTATCCCTTATTAGTAAAACTATTCTAGTGAGAGACCTGAACCTTCCTCTATCAGATCTAGATAAATCAAACCAAAAAACAAATAAGAAAGAGGTAAGAGATGTGAATGAAACCTTAGAAAATTTAGAGTTAATAGATATATGAAGGAAAAAAAATAGGGACAAAAAGAAATACACCTTTTTTTCAACAGAACATGGTACATCCATAAAGACTGACCATGTACCAGGGCATAAAAACATGGCAAACAAATGCAAAAAATCAGAAATAATAAATGCAACCGTTTCAGATCATAATGCAATAAAAATAATATCGGTAAGGGTACATGGAGAGGCAAATAAAAAATTAATTGGAAATTAAACAATATAATTCTCCAAAATTGATTGGGATGCAATCAAAGTAGTACTCAGGGGAAAATTCATATCCCTGAGTGCATATATTAACAAATCAGAGTGGGAAGAGGTCAATGAATTGGGCATGCAAATTAAAAAACTAGAAAGAGAACAAATTAAAAATCCCCAGATGAAAATTAAATTAGAAATCCTAAAAATTAAAGTAAAAATTAATAAAATTGAAAGCAAAAGACCTATTGAATTAATAAATAAGACTATGAATTGGTACTTTGAAAAAACAAATAAAATATGTAAGGTCCTGGTTAATCTAATAAAAAAAAGGAAAGAAGAAAACCAAATTAACAGTATCAAAGATGAAAAGGACAACTTCACTAATGAAGAGGAAGTTAAGGTAATTATTAAGAACTATTTCTCCCAATTATATGGCAATAAATATGGCAATCTAGGTGATATGGATGATTATTTACAAAATATAAATTGCCTAGATTAATAGAAGAAATAGAATTCTTAAATAATCCCACATCAGAAAAAGAGATTGAACAAGTCATCAAATAACTCCCTAAGAAAAAATCCCCAGGGCTTGATGGATTCACAGGTGAATTCTATCAAACATTTAAAGAACAACTAATCCTAATACTATGCAAACTATTTGACAAAATAAAGAGTTCTACCAAATTCCTTTCATGACACAAATAGGTACTAATTCCAAAATCAGGCAGACCAAAAAGAGAGAAAGAAAACTATAGACTAATCTCTTTAATGAACATAGATGTGAAAATCTTAAATAGGATACTAGCAAAAAGCCTCCAGCAAGTGATCACAAGAGTTATTCACTACAATCTGGTGGGATTTATACCAGGAATGCAAGTTTAATATTAGGAAAACCATTCACATAATTGACCATATCAACAATCAAACCAACAGAAATCACATGATTATCTCAATAGATGCAGAAAAAGCCTTTGACAAAATACAACATACATTCCTATTGAAAACACTTGAAAGTATAGTAATAGAAGGGCCTTTCCTAAGAATAATAAACAGTATGTATTTAAAAGCATCAAGCATCATCTGCAATGGGGATAAATTAGAAGCCTTCTCAATAAAATCAGGAGTGAAACAAAGATGACCATTATCACCTCTATTATTTAACATTGTACTAGAAACACTAGCAGTAGCAATCAAAGAAGAAAAAGAAATGAGGAAACTAAACTATCACTTTTTGCAGATGATATGATGGTGTACTTAAAGAATCCTAGAGAATCAACTAAAACCAAATGGAAATAAGCAACAATGTTAGCAAAGTTGTGTAAGGATAATGAGGAAGTACGGAGAGATAAGTCACTCCTATTCTGGGATGTTATTGAGTCCCTTTTAATGCTTTTCATAAAAGCTATGATCTCCCCCAAACTTTCCTCTATAAACTCAAGCTGAGTATTTAGTTCTGCATTTTGTTGAATATTAGAAGGAGCAATTGGTTGCTTTGACTGGGAAATGGGTTTTTCAAGGAGATACAATATTACAGATATAACAATTAAAATCCCAAGGGGGAGTAGTGTGTCAATTAGACTTTGTCATAAGTTCCATGGGATGAGCCATCTCAGAGAGACAATGAATAATATATTTACAAGTTTGGTCATGGAACTGATAAGCCAGTTGGTCAAGTAAGTTGTGAACTGGCTGTCACCACATATTTCTAAAGTAAACACGTGGGGAGAAGGACAAGACCAAAACTTTCTCCAGGTTTCCTAGCTAAAGAGCTTCCCCAAGCCTGCCACTTTCGGTTTAAAAAAAAGAAAAACAGCTATATTCTATCTAATTTAAGGAGAAATTAAAATGTTTTTTACTCACCTACTCTAGCAGCTGTGTTTTGAAGCCAAGTTAGCTGTTTTAAAAAGACCGACTGATTTAAGCAAATAATAAAGAGAGAAAGGAAAAAGATTTCACAGAAATTTGAGGGTTCTTGTCACAACCAACGTGACAAAACTGTAAGGATAATATATAGTTGTGACTTAAAAAATCTAAATTAATTTGGTCGCCAGGGAAAATCCAAAATAATAAAATACTCAAGTCAGCTGGAAATTATGGTGATTTTAATTAACATTGAGAGAAGGAATTAAGGAGAAGAGAGAGGAAGAGGAAAGAGTTAATTTAAATGGCTCCAGCTCAGGTTGAGCCAAGCAGGAATTAAAGGCCTTGGCCAAAGGGGCCTCCCTGAACCCAAGGGAAAGGAAAAACTTTATGTAGCAACCGCTGGTCAGATTGCTATAATAAATGGGCAAGGGATGTGAATAGGCAATTTTCTGATAAAGAAATCAAAACTATCAATAAGCACATGAAAAAGTGTTCTATATATCTATATATAAATCTCTTATGATTAGAGAAATGCAAATCAAAACAACTCTGAGGTACCACTTCGCACCTAGCAGATTGGTTAACACTACAGCAAAGGACAGTAATAAATGTTAGAAGGGAAGTAGCAAAATTGGGACATTAATGCATTGTTGGTGGAGTTGTGAAGTGATCCAACCATTCTGGAAGGCAATTTGGAACTATACCCAAAGGACACCAAAAGACTGTCTGCCCTTTGATCCAGCCATATACTGCTGGGTTTATGCCCCAAAGAGATCATAAGGAAAAAGACTTGTACAAGAGTATTCATAGCTGCGGTCTTTGTGGTGGCAAAAAAATTGGAAAATGAGGGGATGCCCTTCAATTGGGGAATGGCGGAACAAATTGTGGTATCTGTTGGTAATGGAATACTATTGTACTAAAAGGAATAATGAACTGGAGGAATTCTATGTGAACTGGAACGACCTCCAGGAACTGATACAGAGTGAAAAGAGCAGAACCAGGAGAACATGATACACAAAGATGGATACACTGTGGCACAATCGAATAAAATGGACTTCTCTACCAGCAGCAATGCAAAGATTCAGGACAATTCTGAGGACAATTCAGGACAATTATGAGAAAAAATACTATCCACATCCAGAAAAAGAACTGTGGGAGTAGAAAAACAACTGCTTGATCACATGGTTCAATGGGGATATGATTGGGGATATAGACTCTAAACAATCACTCTAGTGCAAATATTAATGATATAGAAACAGGTCTTAATCCATGACACATGTAAAACCCAGTGGAATTGCTCACTGGCTACAGGAGCGGGGTGGGATGAGGAAAGGGAAAGAACATGAATCACTTAACCATGGAAAAATATTCTACATTAATTAAATAAATATACTTAATTAAAAAAAGAAAAAGAAAATAAGGCAAAAACTGAGATGGGCTACTGAAGATGCCATTTTATTGAGGCACTGAAATAAACATTAATCATTAAATTTAAATACTTTGGAAATTTAAAAATCTGAGACATGTCTAAATTACTAATTTTTAATTTTCCCTTTTATGATCATTCTTATGTATACTCAATGATGTGAATATTCTTATATAACTCATCAAAAATTTTACTTTAGTGTCAAAACCCTTCTGGTCATGTGTATGGGTCCAGGTTTTTGGCCAGCTTGTATCAAAAATCTGAATATGGAAATAGCTATATTTACTCTTGCAAATACTAAGCATATGACTGCCACATAGTATAGGCCACCCACATGGCTCTGTTTATCCCAAATGCCATTTAAGCAAAGCTTTCTGTAAGGCATTTCTACCTATCTGTAATCCTAACAAGCAGATAATGGCTTATAAGAGCCAACATAAAAGTCTTGGTAATTAGTGATTAGGGTTGTTCGAAGTAGCCCCCTCAATATGCTGAGGTTTCTCAGAAAAGTGTGATATAGTCAGAAAACCTGTGACTGTTACTGAGAGGAACAGATCTCTTTCCCTGGAGGAGTAAGCTACATATGTCCATTTCCAAGCAAAGAACCAGTCACCATTTCGGACCTAGGCTGTTGTGTGTTTTGTTCACTGGGGCCCTATTTAGGTGCAAGCCCACTGGTCTGGGTAGGCTGATGGATTTGGAGATTGGACATCATTTTGCAGATCCATGCCAATCTAGAACTAGAAGGACTGAAATTTAAGAATACCTGAAAGGAGTCTGCCATACCAATTAATGTAGTTATTTCTAAAAAATCCATATGGCAAAGAAAAAAGGGATAGTAGTATGAAAATTGTTATTTTCTAGTAAAATTACAATGGGGGGCAGGGTTCAGTTGATGTACCTAGTCTATCTAGTGCTAGAAGTCTGGGATGAGAATTGGCTCAATACTTCTACCTAGGACATACAATTCTGAGACTTTCACCTTTATGTCAGCAGTATGTCAACATAACAAGGACCAGTGGTTTGAGAAACTTCTGCAGATTTCAATGCAGATACCTTTAAAGAGTTTCCTTAGGCTAAAGAGAGGTCAGGTGACTAGCCTACGGCATAGGATATATTTATATATATATATATATATTAGTATATATAAGAATAATATTTCAGAGACAAGATTTGAATACAGGTCCTCCTGATTCTCAGTTCTGCACTCTACCTATCAAACCACACTGATTCATTTGCAAGCAAGAGGAATAAAATGAAAGGAGATCATGAACTGCTTTAATAGTTCAGTCTCAAAACCCTAGCAGCTCTTTTAGCAGCTAATGATGATCAACTTTTGACTCTTATTTAGCCCGTATAAGCTAGTAAAAAAAGAAAACATTGGTTTCACTTCTTAGAATTTACCATTAAATCTAATATCAGTTACTTTCTTTTTTTTTTAGGAAGCAAAACCAAAGGAGAGATACAAATTACATGCAATCATTAGAAAGGTAAAAATCATAACCCAAAGAGATAATAAGGAAAAATATAAGTACAAGAATATTCATAGTTGCGCTCTTTGTGGTGGCAAAAAATTGGAAAATGAGAGGATGCCCTTCAATTGGGGAATGGCTGAACAAATTGTGGCATATATTGGTGATGGAATACTATTGGGCTCAAAGGAATAATAAAGTGGAGGAATTCCATGGGAACTGGACCGACCTCCAAGAAGTGATGCAGAGTGAGAGGAGCAGAATCAGGAGAACATTGTACACAGAGACTGATACACCATGGTACAATCGAATGTAATTGACTTCTCCATTAGTGGCAATGCAGTGTTCCTGAATAACCCGGATGGATCTATGAGAAAGAACACTATCCACATTCAGAGGAAAAACTGAGGGAGTAGAAACACAGAATAAAAAACAGTTGCTTGATTACATGGTTCAATGGGAATATGATTGGGGATGTAGACTGTAAATGAACATCCTAGTGCAAACACCAATAACATGGAAATGGGTTCTGATCAAGAACACATGTAATACCCAGTGGAATTGCGCATCGGCTATGGGAGGGACGGAGGGAGAGGAGGGAGGAATAGAAAATGATTTCTGTAACCAAGGAATAATGTTTGAAATTGACCAAATTTAAAAAAAATGTTTAGCACAAAAAAAATGTAAAAATTAGTCTCCCATTATGAGGAAAATCATCTCTTTATAATGCCTCACAATTAGAGATGGAATGAGCTACTTGGAGGGAGGGGAGGAGAATGTGATTTTCATCCCACTAAAGGGGATCATTATAGAGGCATGGGTTGAATAAGATGACCTCTGTGCCACTTTCATCTCTCACACTGTGACTTTGATCAAAAGAAAGTAGTTTTCCCCTTTTTTCCCTTCATTTTGAGAAAACTCCCTCTAATTTATCTCTAACCATGAGTTTTCACAAGCAATTTAACTTTAAATCACTTTATAAAATACTGATTTACTAAGAGACAGCTGGAGAAAGACAGCTGAAGAAAAATGAATTTAAACACAATTTCAGTCCAACATAATTAAAAATAAGGATAATAATATCATACCATACACATATATAGTGTTCCCTAGTTTATTCTTAGCAGATTTTGACATCAGAAAAGTCAAATTTCCTCACCAAACATTCTTTCTATTCATATTTACATGTAGATATACTTATATATCTACTTAGATATATAGGCTATCCTCAAAATCCAAAGTTATAAAACAAATAAAGAGATAATTATTCATAAAAGGATTCTTTATGAAAGGCACTATTGGGGTCTTTTAAGTAACAAATTTAAAACGATCCTATTTATAAACATTTAATGAACACACTTTTCATGAACACATTTGGTAAAGCATAAAACAAGGAATATCATATATAGATAAGCAGACTTATATATACATGAATATGTCTGTATTGTGATTAAGGGGAGGCCATAGATAGTCTAAACCTGTGATTTTATCCAAAGAGAATTCTCAGTGTGCCAAGTTCCTTAACTGATGCAGATATACAACTCCTGTGTAATAGAGTTTCTTTTGCCTGAGAAGTTAAATTATTCCCATTATCACATAGCTAGAATGTATTGGTGGCAGAACTAGAACCTAGGTCTTACTGAATCCAAGACCAGTCCTCTCTATTCAATATGCAAGGTGACCTGGGTTCAAGTAGTGTATCTGACACATCCTGATTACAAGTAAGTTTATGTATATTGTCTTCCCCCATTAGAATGTAAGCTCCTTGGAAGGCAGGTACTATTTTTTTTAACTTCTTTTTGTAACTCTACCTCTTACTACAGTGCCTGACACATAGTAAGCTCCTAACAAATACTAGTTAACTTGATTTGAACTTTTTGTGCCCCTAGCAATTCTCAAAAAAAAAAAAAAGAGATGTGTTGGGCACCCAGTAGCTCAGTGGATAGAGCACCAGGCCTGAAGTAGGGAAGATTCACCTTTTTATGTTCAAATCTGGCCTCACTTAACTAGCTGTGTAATCCTGTTTGCCTCAATTTCCTCATTTGTAAAATGATTTCGAGAAGGAAATGGCAAACCACTCTAGTATCTTTGCCAAGTAAATCCCACAAACAACAACAACAAAAAAAGATGCAAAGTGTAACTAATTTCAGTTTTTCATTTTACTGGTAATTTTAGGTTAGAATATTCTTTCAGTGTTTCTCTTAGAAACTTTGTAATTTTCAAAGTTGAAAGTCAAACTTAACAAGATATTCTATTTGAATATTTATGAAGCATATACAAAGCACAAAATTTTGTTATTCTAGAGCACCAATGTAATAATCTTATAACTACTAATAAAACCATAATCATATTGCTTGGAAAACTTTGATCATTACAGTCACTATGAATTTTGTCACTTAAAAAGGAGTAATTTAGATGATGGTGGATAGAGCATATTGTAAGATCACACCAGAAAGAACCAATGCCATGCAAAACGTGAAAAAAAATTTGAATTAAAAAACCTTTTTTGTTTAACTACTTTTTTTATTCAAATGTGACTTCTTTTTTCGACATTGGAGCACTAACATATAATAGCATTATTCACTGCAAATGATCTATTTACAGATTATCTCTTCTTTCTTCTATTTCCCATCTTCTTACCATGTATGAGCAAGAAAAAAGCACAAAATGGAATTTAATTTCTGTTAAAAATTATGATGCTTTATTAGAAGCACTGAAGAAAGGTTCAGTTGTGGCTATCCACTAAAATGAGGGTTTCAAATTATATACAATTTTATTATCTATACCTTCCCTAACCACTATTGCCATGGATAATTACACAAATTTAACATGCATTCCCAACCAATTGTGAATAGGCAAAGGGAGTGGCTGAGAAATCTGAAGATTTGTTTCCTGTCACCAAAACTGACAGGAGTAGAATATTATGAAATCAAGCTATGTAAGGAAAGAAGAGGTACTTCATATCACATTTCCTATTAGCTATTTTTGGAAAAAACCCCAAATGTCCCTTATTGGTTGATATTTTGATTTATTATGCAAAATAAGTATTTCAAAGGATTTGTTTGGATTTGGGTCTTGGTGGGTGAAACAAAAGGAGAGAGTGGTTATAGTAACATTAAAAATATGGATTTGGATAGTATAGACTCACAAAATCATTTAATCTTTCTGCACTTCAGTGTATATTTAAAACAAGAATAAGATCTTTATTATGAGGAAAGTGTTCTGTGCTTAATAATGCAAGTTGCTATCATTGTATTACATTTTTTGAGAGCATAAATAATCCACCTTGAAGTCTATTGAACTATTTCCCTCTTAGTGACACTCAACAAGATATCAGGTGAGAATATCAGCACAGGCTCAGAGGTATCAACATTCTTGTCCAATCATCCTGGTTTCATTCCAACCAAGGGCCAAAGACACAATCCAGAAAAATAATACAATGAAAATTTCAAAAGGGAAAGAAAACTTTCAGATATATGCAAAGTTATAAATGTTTCCTAGAGGCTAAGTAAAAGCAACACATGGCAAATAGGAAAAATATTTATAACATCATTTATCTTGAAAATATTTACTAACCACATTTATTTGTCTTTTAAAGACTCCTTTCCAAAGAATATATATTATTGTTCAGAAATAGAAATCAGTATTTCTGAAAGAGGGCAGTATGAACCTCACTCCAATTATGGATACAGATACTGTCTGAACTCTTTACTCAATAGCAAACATATTTCTACCTTGTCATACTCTCTTTACTCCCTTATTCCTATCCCCCCAACTCTAACTACCCCACCAGCAAAGTCCCACATTAGATCTGCCTGCTTCTTCCACTGTGCTATCTGGAAAGCCTGTTCTATAATTAACAAACTAGTTTTAATTCTAAACCTCTTTCCATTTTTTGGCACTCAGTGAAACTTGGCTCCAACTTGCTAACATTTTATCCCAGAACTGGTTGTATTTTAGGCCATGGAATTCAAAATGTAGGTCGGAGGGATATGTGGTTAGTAAGACTGACAATACTAAGATATTTTAATTTCTAATATAGTAAATATTGATAAATGTAACTCACATAAAAGAAAGATCTTTGTGGTCTTAAATAATTTTTTAAGAGTGCAAAGGCATCTTGAGACCAAAAAACTTAAGTAATTGTTTTAGATCAACTTACCCAATTCACTGGTTGTGGATAGGGAGTTGAAATACTCCTTACTCTTCAATGCCATTTTTAGATTCTCCCTCTACCACCAACACTAAGCAACCTCTTCCCTTTTGAGGTTCCTTCTATTCAAATTTATCAGATCCAGATAATCGAGAATCTGGTCGCCATTATCTATCAACCAAGGGCTTTCACTTTTCTTCCTCAATGAATTTAGCACCGGAGGTTCAGTCTTTCTGTAGGTCCTACCTTTTGTCCCAAGGCTCAGTCCTACTGAGCCTCTCTCCTCCCACTAAAATGGTAGTTTTTAAGATGTGCATATTATAAATCTCACTGTCAGTCTGCTGAAATCTTCAAATAAAATATATAGGACTACAAAGAAAATAAATTATAAGTATTCCTTCTTGACTTTCCTTATTGCAGTTTCAATATGTGGCTGGTGGGCATAAAAAATTATATGGGAATTTTTTGGAGTTTTGCAGAAGCCTCAGATGACAGAGAAAAGGCCAGCAGATGACAAAGAAATGTTCTATGTAGCCTATGACCAAATACTAAATCCTAAGTTTTATAATAAGGTACTGTCAACACTCCATTAAAGAAAAAGAAAAAAATGAAATTCTTCTCTGGTAGGGAGTGCCAAAAAATTTTATGGGATTTTCCAGATTGTGGGTGTGCTCTGCTACCCTCATGATGTAGAAAGGATGCTTATCAATTGAAATGTGGTTATCAAATTATTAAAGAAACAAATTCCCAGACTCCAGGCTAAGAAGTCCTGGTCTATGCTATTTCACTTGGTTCTCTTATGAGCGCCAAAGGGTTCAGTTATCATTTTTATACAGATGATTCTCAGTTCTACACAACCAGTTCTAACTTTTCTCCTGATATAACAATGGCTTTTTGAACATCTCAAAAACTTAGTGCCCTATGTGCTATCTCAAATTCAATGTCCACAACAATTAATTATATTTTCTTTCAAATACATCCCTCTACTAAATTTCTCTACTACCATCTCTGCAGAAAGTGGAAAATAAAGTTTATCAAGGAAAAAATAACATTTTCAGGTACACAGCCCAAGAATTCTCCTGTTAGAAATTCTCTTAAATGTACTCTTCCTTACTTGTAGTTACATGTAGTCTTTTCTTTTTGATACTATTTGCTCTTCTCCCACCCATTTTTGATCCTGTATTATTTTATGAATTAGAAAAAGAAATATCAATAAGGAAAACCAGTTTTAAGTTATGTCTAAAATGCTAATATTCTTGCCACAACGTTGTTGAATAATTCTTTTGAACCCTACTGCTCTCTCCCTTTTTCACAATCAGTAATACTATTCATAAATGTGAAATGGGAGAGAACTATACATTGTTTACCTATGTAGCATTTTACACCAATACCAAATTATCATTTGAATTTGTATGTTCTGCTTTTGTCTGAATTTTTATCTGAATGACCTATTTTATCTGATTATCTAAGCTTTTGTGAGTCCAGGATCAAATAAATCTAAAGGTTACATAAAAAGCAAACAATTAGAAAACTTTCATTTTCATTTTTAATTCCTAAAGAAAAAAAAACAAAAAAATTTAGCCAAGGAAATACATATATTTGTCAGAAGCCTATAAAAACCCATCAAATCACTAACTTCCCAGTACACTTTTCCCTTTACTATTTTGTACTAATTATAATGAGCTTTGCAAAATAAGAGAACACTCAATTTATATTCTTTAAAAATTTCCAGGGGGGCGGAAGAGTGGCTAAGTGGTCTGGGAGCCAGGTCCAGAGACCAGAGGTCCTGGGTTCAAATTGGCCTCAGGTACTTCCTAGCTGTATGACCCTGGGCAAGTCACTTAACCCCCATTGCCCAGCCCTTACCACTCTTCTACCTTAGATAAGGTAAGGGTTTTTAAAAAAATTTCCCTTGCAGCATAGTTTTAAAGTTTGTTTTTTAAACTTTTTTCTTTGTTTTTTAAAAATCATGTTTATTTACAAATATGTAGTGTCCTAAAAATCTTAGTGCAGTCATAACATTTATATAGTGCTTTTAAGGTTGCAAAGCACTACAAATATGATCTCATTTTATCATTACAACAACTCTAGGAGTTATCTGTATTTTCCAGATGAGGAAACAGAAAGACAGCAGTTAAGTAACTTGCCCAGGGTGAGTGTCAAAGCTAAATTTAAGAGCTGAAAACTGGTCTTCCTGTCTCTAGCCCCTGTTCACTGATACTATGCCTCTTGGCTATCTAACACAGCTTAAAATTGCACTAAGGCTTTTGGAGCAACCTGTCCTTTGCCATCCTCCCATATCCAGTCAACAAGTTCGACATTTTGTTCACAGGAAAATGAAATAATCATGCTTTTGTATTTGGAAAATGTAGAGATGATATTTACATAATAAGCATTATTAGACTTATTATTTCAGAGTTTAACAAAGGTGCAACAACCTCTTTTTCTGCAAAGGTTTTAGTACTCTACCAGCAGGGAAAAATTGTAAACCGTCACTGACAAAACTTCGTGTTAATTTTTACAGCTTAAGGGAATTCTAGGTTTGGGGGAAGAAGAGACTAAAAATAATTTTAAACTTTAATGAATTTGCGGAAACCATCAGGCAATAAAAAGATTCTTATTTCTTTCCTCACTCCGGCTCCTCAGTGAGAAAGAGACCTCAGATCCCGAAGCAGGGAGTAAGGGGCCTAGGAGGGGTTGGAGATGTGGGGTACGGGTTGATTAGGGGGTGGGGAAAAGAAAAGCATTTGAAGAATAAAATACTGCCTTTAAGGGGTCCTTGGCAGATTTAAGGAGTTCAGGGAGTTTACAGTAGGAACAGGATACTGAGCAAAAAATGTCACGTTTTACTTTATTTCCTGCTCCTTTCCTAGTCTGCCATAGAGCTCAATCCATCAGCAGAATATTAAGGGTCTACCTAGCCCTAGGGGCTGGGTGAAGGAAGTACAACGCCTTCTCACAGCCGTCCCCGTCCTTAGGCCCCGCCCCTCGGCTCATGCCCCGCCCTCCAGGGCGGCCCCTCTCGAACGGGGTCTTCAGCCTTACCTGTGCAAAGACCGTCAGGTAACCGCCAGTCGGCAGGTCTAGGCGTCCCTTATACCAGACCGCTCCTACTCCTGCCAGCGCTACCCCCGCCACAGCCACAGCCTTGGGGCCAGGTCGGGGAAGTGCCTTCCGGCCCACGGCGAACACATTACGCAGACGGTTGCCCCAAATCGCGATTAGAGCTGCTCTTCGAGCGCTTGCAGCCATATTCGCGGAAGTGTCAACGCGATGATTTCTACACAGATCGGGAAACTCTGAGGAGCCACTAGGGACAGAAGTCAGCCGCAGCCGCAGCCGCCGTCGCCCCCGCCCCCTCTGCAGCCGGTCTCGCGAGAATACCAGCGACTTCTCTTGCCTTTCGTTCGCTGAGCTTAGACTGAGGCCTGGGGAAAGGGAGGGACGATGACCTTGTCCTCCTTTCCCGGAGATGTGCCCTCACGTTCCCTGGAGCAACTTCCAGGCCCAGCCTCCAGGCTTGCCCCAAGGAAAGGGGCCTGGAAACATACTCCTGTGATAAGAGAAGCAACTTTTCCTAAACCTGCTGAGTGCTAGGTACTGGAAGAACACCCTGAATAGTGCCCTCAAATCTTCAGTTATAGTTATTGAGGACCAACTGTTTTTTTGGTGGTGGAGTGGGGAATCTGAGCCGGTGATGTCACATTAGCGGGAACCTCCCGGTGCAGAAACTCCTTTCACTCTTCACTTTAGCTTGTGAGCCATCTCCCCTAAATGCACTGTTTTTGACTTTGTATCTCCAGCACTTAGCACAGCACCTGACATATAGAGCTTAATAAATGTTCTTGACTTGATTTTGAGAAGCTTTACATAGAAAAGACACCGGCACCTCCAACCCTCAGCACTCTATTTCTAGAATCCGGACATTTTCACGGACTGTCCTCCAATGGCCGGAATTTTCTTCTTTATCCCCACCTTTTGACTTTCTTGGCTTCGTTCAAACTTCAGTCCCAACTTATGCAGGAAGTTCCCAGTTCTCCTTATCATAGACCCTTCCCTCGGAGACCTCTCCCCGACTCCAATTTATCCTGTATACATTTTGATTGTACAAAGTTGTTTGCCTGTTGTCTTCCACATTAGACTCTGAATTCCTTGAGAGCAGGGACAGTTTTGTTTTGGGGCCTTTCTTTGTACCCATCCAACAGTGCATGGCACATAGGGATTTAAGCATTTATTGACTGACTAGCTACAGAAAAATCCTAAACTTGCTACTCTGCAAATTCAGTAGTTTCTTCATTTGCTTTAATTCCATAGCTGCAGTTTAGCAACTAATTTGTAACATACAGAAATACTTTGAAAATCTTAAAACTATAAATATTAGCTAATATTACCTGGAAGGGGGGTGCACCGAGAAATTAAGTAACTTGGTTGGTTCTGACTTCAATATTTTAAATTTATTTTGTGTATGTTTTTAATTTGGACCGAATACCTGTTGTTTTCCCCAAGCAGAAGATAAACTTGGTTTTCTTTTGGTGGGGGGAGGGTGTCTTGTGGTCAAGAGACAGCAGTGGCCTGAAACATTCAAGTACTTCTGAGCAAGTCACTTAAGTTCTCAGTGTTCTACTCTCTAAGACTGACTATAAAGAGCAGAGAAATGCTAACCTAACTGGGTACAGGAATTTCCTCATCTGAAAGTTCATTATACCAGTGAAAATCTCTATCTCTTGATTTGGTCACACAGCTAGTATGTGTTAAGAAGAATCTGACTCTGTTAACAAACCTAATCTGTTAATGGTCCCTTTCATTACTATGAAGATATAAACAGGTCAAATTCCTATATCTCTCCTTCAAACACTACCTTGTTCTATAATCTGATCATTAAGGATTCTAAACAAATCACCCAGCTTTTAGCCCAGGAATTTCCTAAAGTTATGGTGTTGAGTGCATCCTAATCTATTTCTTGATCCTTTTCCAGCTTCCCACAAAGTCTGTGCCAACCAGTCAAAAACATTTATTAAGAGCCTATGTGTTAGCATTAGGGATGCAAATGAAATCTAGCCTTCCTTTAAGGAACTTAAATACTATAGGAGAAGGCAACATGTAATAAATATGTAAATACCAATATATTCATATACATATATATTACTTGGCATGTATTGGTCATTTCAATGGTTTTTAAAAAATGAATTTTGTGATACTCATTAAGAAAAGTAGAAAAAGCATAAATTTGAAATGAGGGAACCTGTGTTTAAATCCTCCCTCCTTTACATTAGGCAAAATATTAAACCTCTCTCTCTGGGCCTTAAATTCCTTATCTATAAAATGAGGGGAGTCAATTACATTGTCTCCAAGTTCCTTTTCAGCCCTAAACCTATGTATGATTCTATGACAACAGGAGTTTTCCAGTGCTTAGTCTAGTGCCTGGCGTAAAGTAGACTCTTGTTTATTGAATTAAATTGAATCCTTATAGTAGCATAAATTCAAGGTCAGAACTAATATATTTTTGGCTATGCATAACAGATATAGGAAGAGTAAATTATCTTCCTAATGTATTGCTTTGATTATGCCACTTCCTTCTTCAGAAATCTATAGGTTGCTTCCAATTTGCCACATCAAATCTAGATTACTTCAGAACTGAACTATTGTAATAGCCTTCAGTTTCTTCCTTTTCCAGTCATCCACACAGCTGCCAAATTGAAGTTCCTAAAGCACATGCCTAGGGCTAGGTGCCACAGTAGATAGAGTCCTGGACCTGGAGTCATAAAGACTTACCTTCCTGAGTTTAAATCTGAACTCAGATACTTACTAGCTGTGTGACACACAAGTCGCTTAACTTGTCTCAATTTCTTCATCTATAAAATGATCTGAAGAAGAGAATGGTAAACCACTTCAGTATTTTTGCTAGGGAAATCCTAAATGGAGTTATGAAGAGTTGAATAAGACTAAAAATAAAAACAATTATTTCAAATCTGGCTTCAGACACTTCCTAACTGTGTGACCCTGGACAAGTTACTTAATCTCATTTGCCTAGCCATTGCCTTTCTGTGTTAGAATTGTTATTCAGATAGTGAGGGATAGTTTAAACAAATACAAAAAAGCACAGGTCTGAACATGTCACTTCCTTGTTCAAGGAACTTCAGTGATTCTATATTGCCTCTTAACTAACACACAAATTGTTTTGTTTGCAACAAAAACTCTTTATAGTCTGGCTCTAGTCTGTCTTCCTAGGCTGATTTCACATTTCTCCTCATCATGCACTTTAGTTCCATTTTCATTGTTCTGTTGTTCTTTTCCATACACGACATTCCATTTCCTATCTCTATGCCTTTGCATAGACTGTATTCTGAACCTGGAGTCCTCTTCTTTTTGAAATTACTACCTCCCTTCAAGGTTCAGTCCAAGTGATGCTTAAGGCATCATGAAAGATTCACCCAGTTATTAGTGCACCTTTCAAAAAATACTTTAAAATTTATCTTGTGTATATTTTAATTTTACTTATTTATATATATTCTGTTGTACTCTAAGAATAGTTTAACTTGAGAATGTGAGTTGTTTTTTTGTTTTCTTTACATTCCTCATGTCTGACACAATGTCTGACATGAAGTAGATTCTTAATAAATACATGTTGACTTTAACACATTCTTTAAGGCCAAGTTAATTGATTCATCTATGTGTTATTTGACTACCCTAATTATAATTCTCTGCATATTTTTGTACTAGCTAAGCAAACCTGTTTGTTGTCTCTTCCCATCTTCCAAGCACCACCCATACCTCTAAGCATTTCTTTGTACTTGACTGCTAAAGTTGCCTTCCTATTCCTGATAACTTCATTAACCATTCATCTTCTTCCTACTTCCAGGTTATGTTGGGGTGCTATGAGAGACAAAAAAAAAGAAAAGAAAAGAAAACATAAAGTACAGTTTCAGTCATCTAGAAACTCTTTAAGAAACCAATGGTAAAAGATTTGAAAAGTAATTACAAAAAATATGAGATATATAATTTATGCTCTTAAAAGTAGCTCATTGTTTCCTTTTAGATGGCTCTGATTGTTAAGTTTTTCTTATATCGAATCTAATTTTTTTTTTTATGTAACATCCACTCATCACCTCCAAATTCTGTTGTCTGGGACCAAGCTGAACAAGTCTAATTCCACTTCTACTTGATAGTCTTTGAAATTACTTGGAAACAGGTATCATGTTCCCAAATCTTCCCTAAGTAAAACATATCTCATTCTCTCATCCTTTTATGGTGGCATCTATTATTAAATGCAAATTACTATGCTTTTAATAATAAATAATAATAAACATGTAACATTTTAAGATTTGCAATCATTTTACTCATGTCTCATTTGATTTGATCCTTAAAATAACACTTGAGGGAAATGCTATTACTTCCATTTTATAGAACTTAGTTTCATGGTTCAGACTTAAATACTCTAGGAAGAGGGAGTAATTTCAAGAATACAATCATTTTTAGTTGACTGGAATAGTAGTTTTATACAAGTTTTCCTAAAATGTGGAAAAGGCATGGAGCCAGGAGCTTTGAATGTGTCATCATATATATGTCAACATTTCCTTAGAGGACCCCAATTCCTTGCATGACAGAAAAAAATTCATCTTTAATATTTAACCATCCTTCAAGGCACAACTCAAGCTAAATCTGTTTTGTGAATCTGTCCTCACTGCTCCAGATTTTTTGAAATTCTTCTCCAAATTCTTATGACATTTACTTTGAGTGATTAAATTTATCAAGTATTTATACATTTTTATACATATCTTGTGTTCTCCATTAGCCCTTGAAGGCTAGAACAATATTATACTTAAAAAAAAATCCCCAAACCCTTAGGGAGCAGCTAGGTGGCTCAGTGGATTGAGAGCCAGGTCTAGAGATGGGAGGTCCTGGGTTCAAATCTGACCTCAGACATTTCCTAGCTGTGTGACCCTGGGCAAGTCAATTAATCCCCATTGCCTAGCCCTTACTGTTCTTTTGCCTTAGAACCAATATCCAGTATTGATTCTAAAACAGAAGGTAAGGATTAAAAAAAAAAACTAACCTTACCTTCCATCTTAGAATCAATATCATGTTTTGGTTCCAAGGCAGAAGAGTGATAAGGGCTAGGCAATGGGGATTAATTGACTTGCCTTAGGTTACTAGACCTGACTCCCAATCTATTGAGCCATGTAGCTGGTGCACCATGTTTTACTTTTTAAAATCCTTCACCAGGTCTGGGACTTGAATTCAAATCCCAATTCTGCAATTTACTACAGACAAGTCAACTTATTAGAACTCAGTTTCTTTATCTGTAAAATGAGGAATTGGAATAGGAGGCCTCTAAAAGATGGTTCCAGATCTAAATCTATGATGCTGTTATATTTTGATTGTGTATAAGATTTCTATTGCTCCTGATCCAACTGCTTAGTGAGGATGACTAAAAGTTACACAGATTCAAGATTACTAGTCCAGGTCACATTCATACAGAATCCCAAATTCAAACCAGAAGAAATAATGCTGTTTGTCAAGTTGTATCCATCATAATAAATCCATATTAAAGAACAAGGGCGAATTAAATTCAGCAAGGATTTATCAAGTACCTATTTTGCAAGAGACACTGTACTAGGTGCTGGAGATAAGGAGACAAAAACCAATTCCTGCCCCTAAGTGACTTACATTATATTGATAGGATACACAATAAAAATAAGTATGCACAAGGTGGTATCAAGAATAGAGAGCTCTAACAACTGAGGGTATCAAGAAGGGTCTTGTATGGCAAGTGGTGCCTAAGGTATGATTTGAAGGAAGCTAAGGATTCTTAGAAGTGATGGTGAGAGAGGGAGAACCTTCCAGGAGCAGGAGACAGCATATGCAAAAGTAAGATATAGAATCTCTTGAAAGGAATGTAATGAAATGTCATGATCAAAAATCTAGGTTAATTTAGCAAAACTCTGGAGTTTTCAATTAGGAGATATCTCTTGCAGTAATTTTTCTGAAAGACTTTACTTACTTTGTATTTGCTGATATAGTCTCATCTGTATATCTTTGATTTCTGTTTAACATCAGCTTGGATAAATAGGCTTGTTTGGATTTTTGTTTTTGTTAAGCTGGCATTTGATGGTAAGAGTCAACCTATTTGGGTAGCATAATCATATCCCTCACATTTCTATATTCTCTCATTTGGTGATCTTATCAGTTCCCATGTGTTGATTATAATCTCTATGCAGTTGATTCCCAGATCAATAAATCCAGCTCTCTTGAGCTCCAGAAGTACATCACTAATTTCTATAATGGACATTTCCAACTAGAGTTCCTTTAGGCATCTCAAATTCAACATGTCTGAAATTGAACTCACTATCTTTTACTCCCAAGCCTTTTGCCTTCTTGGTTACAATCAAGGACACTTTTCCATTTTTCCAGTCCCCCAGGTTTATAACCTTAATATCTTCTTTGACTCATTACTCATACTCAACCTACATATCTAAACAGTTTCCTAATTTTGTTATTTCTGTTCTTACATCTCTTTTGTATGTCTCCTCTCTACTTACATAGCTGGCTTCCTAGTTCAAGCCCTCATTACTTTTCACCAGGAATATTTCATTAGTCTTCTAATTGGTTACCCTGTTTCAGGTTTCTTCCCCCACTCTAAAACATCTGCCACATAACTGCTAAAGTGATTTTCCTAAAGTACAGTTCTGTTTATGTTACTGTCTTACTAAATACATTCCTTTGATTCCATATTATCTCAAGTATCAGATATGAACTCTTCTTTTTTGGCATTTAAAACTTTTAATAATCTAGCGCCTTCCTATGTTTCTGGTCTTCTTACCCATTACTCCCCTCCACACATACGCCAGACCAGCCTTACTGGCCCTCTTGCTTTTCCTCTGTTAGTGTAGAAATGACAGAGAAAGAAATAGGTTTAAGGATAAGTGAAAAGGTTGGTTTTACCGAGGTTGGTCTGGCCATATGCTAGGAACTCTGTGACAGGAGATTCTAGAGTCTGGAGAGAAGATTTGAAGGGGTACTAATCAACGGAAAGGGCTTCCGGTTTCTTGGAGTTGAGAGGAAGTAGCCAGGCTCTGCTGATCCTGGAGATACCAAATCTAACAGTGAGGTTGAAGGGAAACCTTTGGACTTTCTTGGAAGCACCTTTCTTCACAAGAAGAGAGACATCTAAGAAGATCTTGTATAATATCAAACATGATTAAGACCTCAATATCAAGTCAGTGTTGGTGTGAGGCCTGAGGCAAACTCTGTCTTTTAGGGTTTATCCCTGTTCCATCTTAAAGGACTGTTATCTCTTGAGAAACCACCTTGGGAGAATTTTGTAGTCATGTAGATTCAGAGAAAGGAAGGGCTTAGGGAGCTTCAAGAAAAAGGAAGGTTTCCCCATGCTGGGAACGTAGAGGGAGAGGGGAGTAAGAATTCATAGTGTGAGGGAAAACCTTGTTCCTTAATCCTCCCTTCCTAACCTTATATTTTATTAATAATAAATCTTTTACTTTTATTGTAGGTCTGGTTGCATATGCGTATGCGTGCGTGTGCGTGTGTGTGTGTGTGTGTGTGTGTGTGTGTGTGTGTGTGTGTGTGTGTGTGTATGAACTGAGATCAGGACCTTATTAGTTTCCCTTGTGAGAGATCACATGATTTCTGAGGTCTAATGTCATTGCATAATATTTTGAAAAGACAATATATCTAAGGATGCTGGTGGAAAAGAATGAAAAATAAGAACAAAATAGAACATGTAATTACAATGACTTAGATCAGCCTGGGAGAAAAGATGAGAAAATGCTTTTCTTTTCCTTCACTGTAAGAGATTAATGAGTATTAAATACACTAATTTCTGTCAGACAAGGTCTCCATGTTGTTTAGTTTTGATTAACTAAAAAAAAAAAAACCGTTGTGGAGACAGTCCAGGACCCTAGGCTCAAAAACCTTGGTAAATGACAGTATTCCTAAAACCAACAGAACACGGGGATGGCGATGCCTCTAAGCTAATGTCCTCAGTCATTATCCTGGGAAGAAGTCCTTGAAGAGATGTAGCAGGCAACTCCTCCAGTAGATGCCAGTCACATTGGCAAATCCACACAGATGGATTCCATCTGTTCCATCTATAGTGACACACACACACATAGGTAGATCAATATCTATATATCTACATCTATACATATTTCCTCTTCCATCAGAATGTGAGCTCCTTAAGGACAAGAACTGGTTTGACTACTTTTCTTTGTAATGTTAGTGCGTAGTACAGTATCTGGCATATAGTAAATATAAATAAATTGTGCATTTAATAATGGGGATGCTGTGATCAGAAACCTATTAATTTCCCTGGTGAGAGATCAACTAATTATGAGGTTTATAGTCTTTGTATAACATTCTTCCAACCCCTCAAAGGGATCTCAACAATTTTACATTTTTTCATTATATACAATTCTACATTTGATTTTCCTTAATGACTATCTCTTTGACTTTGACAAAGATATTCATAATTTGTTAAGCTGGATGGTTTTCCCATTGTTTGAACATGTTTTCTGTCCTAGTTAAACCATGTCTAGAGTATTCTACTTAGTTCTGGGTACTACATTTTGGGAAAAATATTGATAAACTAGAGTTTGTATATTGGAGGACAACCAGGATGGGGAAGGCCTCAAGATCTCAGCACATAAGAATAAGGTAAAGAAGTTGGGTATATACAACAGGGAGACAAAAAAGATTTAGAGAAGCTGTGATAAAATATTTTTTAAGTTTTTGAAAGACCATCATATATGAGATATGAAAGTTGTTCCTCTTGGCCCTAGATGGCAAGATTAAAATAATGGATGGAGTTTTAAAAATGTGGAAGATTTGTTCTACAGGGTAGAAGATTTAAAGGTTTTTTTTTTCCTTGTTTTGTTTTCTAACAACAAAGTATTTGTATAAAAGATGAGTGATGAGATGTTCATTTTTTCTTTTTTACATTTTTTGGGAGTGTAGAGTGTAGATTTGTTCTAAAGGTAGAAGACCTTCCGTGGTCAGTGCTGTGGTCAATATAATAAGCTCACAGGGTAGAAAGCATTTTAGAGGACTTTGTCTTTTCCTATTAAATATATGAACATATTTATTGTCAGCCTTATTGAAGATAAAGACATCTTGAAGTCTCATCTAACTGAAGATGAGTTGACTGAGTCAGGATGCAGGATAATTGAAGAAGAGCTGGATTTGAAGTCAGAAGACCCAAGTTTGAAATATGGCTCTGCCAACTGTACTACCTAGATGACCTTTGGTAAGTCATCTAACCCCTCTGGACCTCAGTTTTCTCATCTGTTAAATGGGTTTGAGGAGATGACTTCCAAAGTTCTTTTCAGCTCTAAACCTGTGGGTTAATTGAGGATAATTTAGTAGCCTACTTGGCCTATAAAATGGAAAAGGCAATTGAAAAGTCATCTTTTTTTTTGAAAAATCTAGCGAGTTGATAAACACAGACTAGAATACAGTGGGTCTATGAGTGGACTTGGGTGTCTGGGTGTCTGGATAAGAATAAACTTATGCATGAGCACAGTCTCTTCCCTGGTGCTCCCATCCAGCTGCTAATGATTGATTTCAAATGAGACAATTTGTAGTTTTATAGATCTTACCATGTAACACCAAAGTAGAGCTCCTGAACCCTGAATTCTGGTTTAAGTCATGAAGAGAGAAACCCTCTAGTTAAGTAGTGGGACTTCTTAAACTCCAGTTTTCTAGAGAAGTGTTAGGAGTTTTTGAACTATTTTCTGAAAACAAAACAAAAAACCCCACAAGAACTACTATTGTAGTAGTAGTCTCTCGGTGATCGAGAATGACTATTGTCTTTGTGCAGTTTCATCTATGGTGTACCCTCATGTGGCTTTGGAGTCCAAAGGCTGAGGCGCACAGTTTGTGGCACACGGGGCATGGGACGCCAGTTGTTACGGGAGGGGCGGCTGTGGCCTGGTGTCGGTGTTCACGCGCAGCGGCAAGACATCGACGTCGCTCATCTTCAAAGGTGGCGGCGGCATGGTTAATGTGGGTTCACCAGCTGCTTCTGTCAGAGGCAGCGAGTTCTAGTTGCTTTGGTGTGATGCCAGCTCACCTCAAGTTTGACTTTAGCAGCTCCATGAATCTTTTCTTTGGTCGGCCTTGTTTCCTGAGTCCAGCTGACAGTTCACCATAGAATACCTGTCTTGGTATTCGCTGTGGGTCCATGTGGATGACGTGTCCAGACCATCGTAGCTGGGTTTTGAGGACCATTACTTCGATGCTGGTGGAGTTGGCTCTGTCGAGGACTTCCTGGTTGGTGATTCGGTCCTGCTATCAGATCCTCATGATTGACCGGAGGGAGCATTGGTGGAATTGCTCCAGCTGTTTCATGTGCTTCCGGTACAGTGTCCATGTCTCGCAACCGTATAGGAGCGAGCTGAGGACCACTGCGTTATACACTTTGAGCTTTGTCACAGTGCTTACACCGCTGTGTTTGAGGACTTTGGAGCGCAGTCGCCCGAGTGCCTGGCTGGCCTTTTGGATCCTGGCATTAATCTCGTGGTCTAGGGACCCGTCGTTGGCGATGGTGCTGCCCAGGTACTTGAAAGTGTTGACGTTAGAAAGCTGCGTGCCGTCGATTGTAACGCACGGCTGGTTCGTTGGCCTCCCTGGTGCAGGTTGGAACAGCACCTCTGTTTTGCTGAGGCTGATAGTCAGGCCAAACAGTTTTGTTGCAGTGGAGAACCTGTTCACAATGGTTTGGAGATGATTTTCTTGGTGGGCCATGAGAGCACAGTCATCTGCAAAGAGAGCTTCCAGGATGAGTCTCTCTGTTGTCTTTGTTTTTGCGGTCAGGCGGCGAAGGTCGAATAGTGAGCCATCCAGTTGGTATTTGATGTAGACGCCCAGGACTAGATCCATCACAGCATGTTGTAATACTTGGGTGAAAAATAGGTTGAATAGTACCAGAGCGAGGACACAGCCTTGTTTCACGCCATTGGAGACGTTGAAGCGATCGGAAGTCTCTCCACCAGATAGGACTTCCCCTGTCATGTCGACATGAAAGAGCTGGATCAGTTTGACGAATTTTGCTGGGCAACCGGGCTTGCTGAGGATCACCCACAATGCGTCCCTGTTCACTGTGTCGAATGCCTTTGTCAGGTCTATGAAGACAATGTAGAGACTCAGGTTCTGCTCAAGGCATTTTTCCTGCATTTGCCTCACCGGGAAGACCATGTCGATGGTGCTGCGATCTGATCGGAATCCACATTGTGATTCAGGCAGGTTCTGCTCTGAAACAGATGACAGGAGTCTGTTGAGTATAACACGGGCGAGGATCTTTATGGCAGTGGAGAGTAGTGAGATGCCTCTGTAGTTGTCACAGGCTGCTCGTGAGCCTTTGTTCTTGTATAGGGCTATGATGGAGGCATCTCTGAGTTCTGGGGGCTTATCTTCCTCTTCTCATATGCTGGTCAGCACTATGTGGAATGCCTGGAGCGCCTTTCCATTTAAGGCCTTGTACACCTTGGTTGGGATCCTGTCTTTACTGGGTGCCTTGCCTGCACTCATTTGTTTAATGGCTTTTTGGACCTCCTCTATTGAAGGAGGGACGTCAAGTTGTTCAATGCAGCGGTTTTGAGGGATCTGGTCAAGGGAGCTTTGGTCGACTGAAGAGGGTCAGTTGAGGATCTGACTGAAGTGTTCTTTCCACCTGTTGCTGATGCCTTTTTTATCAGAGTTATCAAATGACTATAAATTCTTTTCATGTTTAACTCCCCCATTTGACTGCGAACTCCTTGAGAGTTGCTCATAATTCAGCTGCTCCCAGGGTCTTTGAGGGTTTGCTGAGGTAGGGCTTGCCTTGGTGTCCTCCATTCCCATTCTGGTACAACAAATCTTTCCTGCTGATCTTGGGCTGAAAAATTGTTTCATCCTATCTTTTTGTGGGTTCTGCTGTTGCAGAATTTATTTTGAGGTGTTATATTAAAGTTGCTTGGAGGATAATTTAGTAGAGATCAGGTGAGTCCTTGTACTTTCTTTTCCATCTTGTCTCTGTTCCACCTCCTACTCCTTTTTTCTTTATTCAGATTGTCTCAATTAACCTGAATATTTTATCCGTAGTCAGGTTCTCCCTCCTTATAATTCTTCCCATTTACTGCTCTAAGGAAAGACATATTTATGTTTTAATCCCTGGCCTTCGATTCATTCATACTGGGAAAAAGCTGACTTTCCTCTTTCTCACTTCTTACCACTTTGTGATTTGACTTCCAACCTCATGATTCAGTGGAAACAATTCTCTTCAATGAGATGAATGATTTCTTAATTGTCAGATAATAATCTTTTTTTTTTCATTTATCATCCTATTCTATCTTTTCAATCCTTAAAATTTTTACTACTCTTTTCTCCTGGTTGCTCTCTCCATACTGGGTTTTTGTGACACTCTTCTATATTGGTTCTGACCCATCCTTATCAATCTTCTTTGCTAGTTCATATCTCATACCAGGTCCATTAATGTGGTATATTCCGTGATGCTATCCTATGTCCTCTTCTCTATCTACATTCTTTCACTTGATAACCTCATCTTCCACAGGTTTAATTCTTTCTATGTTTCCCACATCTATCTATCCTTTTGCTCTCTTGAGCTCATCATTCATCTCCAAGTACTTGTTAGGTATTTCATAATAAATGTCAGCTTATATCACAAATTCAATTGAATATATTTCCTTGAAAACTTACTCTTCATCAGAATCCCCCTTTTTTTGCCAAAGGCACTACTATGTATCCAGTCCTATAGGTTCACAACATTAACATTATTCTGGACTACTTATTCTTCTTCACCCTAGATATCTAATCAATTTCCAAATATTGTCATATCTGCCTCCACAATATCTGTTGCATTCATATCTTTTTCTTTACCAACACTCAAATTCAGGCCCTTATCATATCTTTCTTGCACTATTGCAGTAGTCCCATAATTGGTCTCTTTGCTTCAAATATAACTTCAATTCATTGTTCAGAGTCCTGCCAAGGTGATTTCCTAAAGAACAAGTCTGAATATGTCATTCCCCTACTAAGTAAACTCCAATGGCTCCTTGTTTTAGTGACAGCTAGGTAGGACAGTGGATAGAGATCTAGAATTAGAAAGACCCAAGTTCAAATCTAGCTACAGCCATTTGCCATCTATGTGACGCTGGGTTAGTCACTTAAGCTAACTCTGCTCAGTATCTTTATCTATAAAGTGAGCATAGTTGTAGCGACTACCACTCAGATTGTGAGGATAAAAGGAGATAATATTTTAAGGCACTCTGGAAAATTTTAAGTGTTTTGAAAATGTTAGCTGTGCTTCTAGGGTCAAATATAAGGTTTCCATTTTAGTTTTTTAAAGCCCATCACAAATCAGACCCTTCCAATTTTCCAAACTTATTATATATTACTTCCCTTCCCATGTCCATCCACAAAATTATCACCCATCTCTGTGCCTCTGTATTGGCTGAAAACACTCATACCTTTCCTGTCTCTTAAAATCCTTTGTTTCATTCAACATTCTTTTCAAATGCTGAAGCCTTTCCTGATTTTTCTTTCTTACAAATTACTAAGACCCTTTCCTCCCATCCCCTCATTTGTCTTGGATTTGCTTTGTAGATAAAATGAGACAAACGTGTTACAATGGAGTCTAGTCACTATAGATACTATGGATTTTAAACATTTGCACTGTGTTTCATTTGAGGCTTCATACTTCTTATTTTGACATGTGAGATTCCTCATTTTTCTCTGAATTTGGATTGCTTACTCCAACCTGGAATACTACTATAAGGTTACATTCAGACTGTCATGATTCTAAGAATAATCCTATTTAGTACTATTTCTTGAGCCCCCATATAAAGTGTTTCTAATCTATACAACTAGTCACTTACAAGGTAACATATTTATAGAGTATGTGCTATTTACACAACCATTCACTCACAATAGTGATGTTTTTATATCTGAAACATAATCATTTAAAAAATAATAAAAATAAAATAAATATTATAGAAACAAATATATCATAGCACTAGTATATATTGTATAGTAATATATATTAAAGCAAATACATAAATAATAAAATACATCACCATACATATATAAACCCAGATGATATTTTTTTCCAATGCACTCAATAGCTATGGTGATAAGTGGGTACACACTTATAGAACCATAGCAGTGAAACACACAAGGGAAGAAAATCCATATGCTTCATATTATTGTTCCATTCAATAACATCTTTACTATGTGAAATTGCTTCTCTGCTCACTACTTGACTTGTTCCTCACAACCTGTCAGCTGGGGCAATCCTGTGATCTACTTGAACATAGATTTTATTCACTGATGGAGATGCTGTACTACCCTGATGATTGAAGTTGACAGCAACACAGTTTAGGTTCACTCTTTAAGCTAGCTCAACAGGCTAGGACACCTGCAAAGCTCTGCCTGCTTTCCTTTCTCAAGCCAGAGGTGACAGCAGAGAACAATAAGGTCTTTTGAAGAGCTTTGCCTTTCTTCAACTTCAAGTGGCACCAAAGGGCAATAACTGTCACTAGCTCACATATGACTTACTTGCCTTTATAGAACTCAGTTTGACTATATGAGTCATTACCTCTTCAGATTTATCTGGTGCATCACATGTAATTCTAACAACTCACTTAATATTTATATGTCTACTCTTACTTCTAAATCTCCAGATGTTTTATTGCTAATATTATCATAGTTGGGGGCAGGTAGGTGGCTAAATGAATTGAGAGCCAGATCTAAAGATGGGAGGTCCTGAGTTCAAATGTGGCCCCAGAAACTTTCACTTACCTCCATTGCCTAGGACTTACCAATTTATGGTATTGATACTAAGATGTAAGGCAGGGTTAAAAAAATTATGTGATGGCAACTCTATTATTTTAGATAACTTAGGTAGTTTATTATAGTCCCCTAATGATGTAATCTATTTTTTCTACAACTGGTGTAATGGATTAAAATGGAGTTGCTTTTGAGCCCAGTCCTCTCTCATCATCTTTTGAACTTTTATTCCTCTTTGGTCTCCTCCCTCTTTTTTAAATAAATATTTTATTTTTTCCAATTACATGTAAAAACAATTTTAATACTAATTAAAAAAAATTAGCTCCAAATTCTTTCCCTCCATCTCTGAGATGGCTAGCAATTTGGTATTGTAAAAAATAGACTCGAATACAGGACTACAGTCCCCACAAGCCTTTGCTCCACTTCCCCAGAATGCCTTGTAATCTCACCTGGGCTGAGATCGAGAAGGTATTTAAACTGATTCAAAGACTTTTGAGACTCAGGGACTTCCGTTTTGGAGCAGGCGTGGCTTTTTTTCATAATGTAGGTGAGGTTGTGTCTAGGCCTCTCTATGGCCTGGACACGTGTCTCTTATCCTGTATTTTCTTTAATCCTTAATCTTCAATAAACCTCTAAAAAATATAATACTCCTTGCAGACAGAAACTAATTTCTACCTGCCTCAGTCTCCCCATCTCCCCTAAATTTTAACTGTTATAGTATGGACTATCTATGTGTAGCTATGCAAAACATATTTCCTTATTAGTCATGTTGTGAAAGAAAACACAGACCAAAAAATAAACAAACAACCAAACCATGAAAAAAATAAAGTAAAAAACAGTAAGCGTCAATATGTATCTATATTCCATTAGTACTTTCTCTGGAAGTGGATAACATTTTTCATCATAAGTCCTGTGGAATTGTCTTGGATCACTGTATTACTGAGAAGAGCTAAAGTTATTCACAGTTAATCATCATACACAATAACTGTTACTTTGTACAATGCTCTGTTTCTGCTCACATCACTTTGCATAAATTTGTGTAAATCTTTCCATGATATTCTGAAAGCATCCAGCTCATTATTTCTTATAGCACAATAATATTCCATCATAGTCAAATTCCACAGCATGTTTAGCCATTCCCCAATTGATAGGCATCCCCTCAATTTTCACTTTTTGCCACCATAAAAAGAGCTGCTATAAACATTTTTTAAAAATATAGGTCCTTTTCCTCCCCCCCCTTTTTTTTGGGGGGGGGGCAGATACACACCTAATAGTGGTATTGCTGGAACAAAGGGTATATACAGTTTTATAAGCACTTTGGATACAGTTTCAAATTGTTCTCCAGAGTGATTGTATCAGTTTACAACTATATCAAGATTGTATTAGTGTCCCAGTTTTTGCACATCCCCTCTAACATTTGTCATTTTCCTTTTCTGTTAGAATAGACCATCTGGTAGTTGTACAGCAGAACCTCAGTGTTGTTTTAATTTGCATTTCTCTACTCAATAATGATTCTGAACAATTTTTTCATATGATAGCTTTGATTTCTTCATCTGAAAACCATTCATATGCTTAGACCATTTATCAATTGGGTTATGACTCAGTTCTCTGTATATTTAAGAAATGAGGCCTTTAATCAGAGAAATTTGCTATAATCACCCATTCCCCACCCCTCGACCACTGGCAGTTTTCAGCTTTCCTTCTAATATTTGCTACATTAAGTTTTGTTTGTGCAACCCCTTTTTAATTTGATGTAATCAAAATGATCAAATTTCCATTCTATAATGCTTTCTTTCTCTTATTTGGTCATAAATTCTTCCCTTTTCCACAGACCTGACAGATTACTATACTCTGTGCTCCCCTAATTTGCTTATGGTATCACCTTCATGTCTAAACTATGTACCCATTATGACTATATCTTGGTATGAAGTGTCATTGGTTTATACCTAGTTTCTGCCAAACTGCTTTCCAGTTTTCCCGGTAGTTTTTGTGAGATAGTGAGTTTTTCTCCTCCAAGCTGGAATCTTTCTGATTATCAAACACTAGATTACTATGGTCATTACCTACTGTGTATTGTGTACCCAATTTATTCCACTGATCTACCACTTTAACTCTTAGTACCATATTGTTTTGATGATTACAGTTTTATATTACATTTTGAGATCTGGTATGGGTAAGTCAACTTCCTTCACTTTCCCCCCATTAATTCCTTAAATATTCTTGACATTTTGTTCTTCCAGATGAATTTTGTTATTTTTTCTAGCTCTATAGTATGTATTTTTTATGGTAGTTTGATTGGGCACAGACAAGTAGTTTAGATAAAATTGTCATTTTTATTATATTGGCTCAGCCTACTTATGAGCAATTAATAGGTTTTTCAATTGTTTAGATCTAATTTTATTTATATGAACAGGATTTTGTAATTGTGTTCATATATTTTACATTTTCCCAAATATTTTATATTTTCAACAGTTTTAAAAATGGAATTTCTCTTTCTCCTGTTACTGGACTTGGTAATGTCTAGAAATTGGTAATTTATGTGAGTTTATGTCCTGCAACTTTGCTAACATTGTTAATTATTTTAATTAGCTTTTTAGTTGGTTCTCCAAGTATGCCATATCATCTGCAAAGAGTGATAATTTTGTTTCCTCATTTCCTATTCTAATTCCTTCAATTTTTTTTCTTCTTCTCTTATTAATATAACCAGTATTTCTAGCACAGTGTTGAAGAAGACTGATGATAATGGGCATCCTGGTTTCACACCTAATATTATTGGGAAGGCTTCTAGCTCATTTGCATTATAGATAATGCTTGCTGTTGGTTTTAGATAAACACTACTTATCATTTCTGAGCTTTCTAATGTTTTTCCTAGGAATGAGTATTGTATTTTGTCAAAAGCTTTTTCTGCATTTATTGACTAAAATATTAACTGGTGGAACTGGTGAACCTTTAGTGGGTACTACTATGTGTATCTATATATATACTATATACTATAGTAGTGTATCACTACTCGTGATGCATTACATCACTATCATTTGAATTGGGGTTGTCAGTTCTAGAAGCAGTTATTGGTTTTACCACAACAACATTTTTCTTATTAATTATATTTACTGTTTCTTGAACAGTAATACTGAGTTTCCTTTTTTGATTTCTATAACACTCTGGGTAGTCCACAATTATAATACATGACAGTTCTTCTGATGGTATCTTAATGGTAGTCTTCCATAAACTAATGATGACCTAGTTGAAGATGTGGTCATTTCTTCTGTGTTCAGGGCACAGAATAACCATCCCCTTTTCCCATTCCTGCTTCTCAAAGCTGACTTTCTGTAATTCAATTTCTCACATATAAAAATTGAATTTCATTTGTTAATACATGTAATACTCCAATGCCCACCCACATCATAATTAAAACAGAAGATACTTCATTTATCTATTGTTTATACTAGGCTGGTAACCTTTCATCAAAGGGCCTGTATCTTTGGTATTTTGCTTTCAGTTTATTCCATCTGAAATATTTGGTGTATTCTGTTTATCATCAGGGTTTTCATGTGATCCTTCTTCTGAACTTTCACAATATCAAGTGACTTCTTTGATATCTATAGCACACAAATGGATTGATGTACTAAAAATGGCAGTAATTGAGTGTTCAGCATTTTCATTCTAATTATTTGTAATAATTCATCAAAATTTGGTATTTTTTTCCATTAACCTGACAAACTAGATATACCATTAATCACTGGAACATTTGAAATATTCCATGTTTAGGCATATTTGTTCTATTCAAATGGCATCTGCTTCTTTGGGTTTGACTGATTGTTTTGTTTCTAATCTTTGAAACTGACTATTAATGCTATCAACAAATTCAAAAGGACATTCATCTTTTTTTTTTTTTTGCTGGAAAGTAAAGGGAATAAAATGAACATATACTTGTTTGGTGTCCACTAAAGTGCCTTTTGAAACTCTATAAACATTCTTGCCAAGTTATTTTAGGTATTGCAATTTTTATACTGTGCACAGTTCCAAATGAAATACCTTTCAAATTTCCTAATAATCTAACTCTTTAATCTACCTCAGATATTTTCCAATGTTGTAATGCTTCAGTTAACATTCCTAACCCAATCAAGCTATAATTTCTCCCCGGAGAAAGCAGAAGTTTCATGATTTTTTTTCCTTTGAGAAAAGTCCTGAGTTAACTTCTTGGTTTGTCTGTAATGTTATATTATACTTTATAGTGTGGGGAAACATATTAACATCTATTGCTGCTTTTTTAAATTAACATTTCTAATGTTTTTCTCTCAATTTAATTCTGATAATTTCCTCCTAGACACTCATTAATTAAGACCATTTAATGCATTTTCTCCTATTTTATGATACATTTTATAACCAAATTCTATTTACTTCCAGATATCTTTATACTATTTTGGATTAATTTGCATCCTTTGAGAATTTATATAAAGCAAAGAATGTTTTATTTTTCCATAATACCTTTTAGTTATTACTTCACATTTCCCTATATTCTAAATAGTAATATTTAAAATATCTTCAATGTTTTTTTTTATCAGTTTGGTCAGATAATTCTTCCTTAACTAATACTTCTTTGGTTATTGCTAACCTCTAAAATTCTAAACATGTTATATTGGAGTTTGTTATCTTAATCTCCATAATTAAATATAAGTACAATACACCAGAGGTTTTAATACTTAAATGTTCAAATAATCAAGATTATACTGCATAAGTTTTCTTTATGATTAAATTGAAAACACACTTAATTTTTAAGAAATTAAAATTTTCTATTTAGTCGATACCAGTCACACTAAGCATTCAATAAATTGCTGGTAAATCTCTTCAATAGGTATTTTTTTCTCCTAGAGTAATGCAACTTCTACCCCTATAGACTAGAGAAAAATGAAAAGTATCCCAAAGGATGACCTCCCATAATATAATGACAGATATGTGTGTGATCTAATCCAATGCTCTTACAATGTAACATGGCTAAATGTATTATAGTAGGTCCCAGTGCAAAGAGCATATTATAGTGTGTCCCGGTGCAAAGTTATTTTTAATTCATTCTATTTTTTGCCCTTTTCATCATTAAATGTTTCTTATGAAAGGGACCTTAAAGAGATAGTTCACTTTACATCTATATTTTGTATATGATTTTGTACATTTTTTCCCCTAATAGAATGTAACCTTCTTGAGGGCAGAAACCATTCATTTTTTAGGCCCAGCATTTGCCTGGCACATAGCAAGTGCTTCTTACTTGCTTGTCAATTGACTATTTGGAGGTTGGATCTTTTGTTTGCCTTTTTTTCCCTGAGACCTTTCGTTTCCTTCTGCTTTGGTTGACTTTCTAAACCCCTGACTTCTTTCTTTCTTTCTTTCTTTCTTTCTTTCTTTCTTTCTTTCTTTCTTTCTTTCTTTCTTTCTTTCTTTCTTTCTTTCTTTCTTTCTTTCTTTCTTTCTTTCTTTCTTTCTTTCTTTCTTTCTTTCTTTCTTTCTTTCTTTCTTTCTTTCTTTCTTCCTTTCTTTCTTCCTTCCTTCCTTCCTTCCTTCCTTCCTTCCTTCCTTCCTTCCTTCCTTCCTTCCTTCCTTCCTTCCTTCCTTCCTTCCTTCCTTCCTTTCTTTCTTTCTTTCTTTCTTTCTTTCTTTCTTTCTTTCTTTCTTTCTTTCTTTCTTTCTTTCTTTCTTTCTTTCTTTCTTTCTTTCTTTCTTTCTTTCTTTCTTTCTTTCTTTCTTTCCTTCTTTCTTTCCTTCTTTCTTTCCTTCTTTCTTTCCTTCTTCCTTTCGTCCTTTCTTCCTTTCGTCCTTTCTTTCTCTTTCTTCCTTTCTTCTTTTCTTCCTTTCTTCCTTTCTTCCTTTCTTCCTTCCTTTCTTCCTTTCTTCCTTTTTTCTTTGTATCTAGTCCCAATTTGTTTTACAGAATTACAAAATATCAGAGTAGGAAGGAACCTCAGAGGCCATCTAGCTCAACTCATACCTGGACTAGAATCCCCTTTATAACTTTCCAACAAGTGATCTTCTGGCCTCTTCTTGAAGACCACTATTCAGGAGGATATCGGTACTCCTATAGCATGTTATGATAGGGATTGATCATGTATTGCTTCCTTTAAAAAGAAATTCTTACTCTCTATCTTAGAATTGATACAAGTATTGGTTCCAGAAGATCAATAAAGGCTAGGCAATTGGGATTAAGTGACTTGCCCAGGGTCACACAGCTAGGAAGTGACTCATTAAGAATTGAACCCAGGATCTCTTATCTCCAGGCTTGGCTCTCTAGCCCCTAAGCCACCTAGCTATTCCCACATGTAGTCTCAATGTCTGCCCATGTCTTTTCTTCTCAATAAAATGTAAGCCTGAACCACACTGAGTGTATTCAAGCTTCAGATAAAGAGTAGATTAAATGACCTCTGATATCCAATTTTGAGGGTAGGATATATAGTTCTAGGAACCCAATTATTTACTGAATGAATAAAAGAAATATAAGCTCTAGTCCCATAGCTTCTGGTGGAAATTCCAACAGATGGATTTTCTTGGTTACCCAGGGGCTTGATTATCCTTCACCAGTGCAAGAGCTGGATAAGATTCAGTAAAGTGTCACCAAATTTCAGAAAATTTGCTGACCTCTTTACTAGTGAATTTAAACTAGTTGTTTAAATAGGGAATATATTTTAGTATAAAGAAAATTGTGCTGTGAGCCAAAAGTTATAAGTTCTAGTGCTTACTTGAGTTTGAGAGTCATGAGATCTTAGATAAGCCACTTTAGTTCAGTTCTTTCTCTAATAAAACAGGCATAGAAATATCTAACCTTCTTACCTAACAAGGTTGTTTTGAAAATCAAATGAGACAATATATTGACATTCTTCATTTAATAGAAAGTAGCACACATAAATGTAAGATATTATTATTAATATGGTATGGCAAAATTGTGATGGGTCTTAGACAACAAGACGAGGAATTTGGAATTGACCTTGTGCTCATAGGGAAAGTGGCTCTCAATGTTGCATAATTACACAGTGGAGTGATAAACCTGAGAAAGCACTAAAGGAGCCACTCATAGTGGCCCTAGATAAACCGCAAACTTTGCCAACCATCTCATTTTGCACACTTTAATGCCATGAGTGAAAACAATCTGGGCAGTGTGTTTGATGCCAATATCAGTAGAAACTAATGAAGCTTAAATTTTACTGACAGTGGAAAGTCCAAGAGATAATGCTGTCCATGTTTGTATTTTCACTATCTCTTAAATTTTCCATTCCTTTCCATTCCCCTGCCATCATTCTAGCCCAGACCCTTCCTTATTACCTCATGTTCTGATTGCTTCAGTAAATTCATAACTGATTTCTTTGCCTTTAATAGCTTTCCTTACCCCATCCTCATATCCCTGCCAGGTTGATCTTCCTACATCATTAATCTCTTACATTAAATGAAAGGGAATCAGAATGGTACGGGACTCAGTGAAGAAGTGATAGTAAGACTCATCTAGAGACAGCAGAAAGCTTAGAGAGGGCAGTGCATTCAAGAAGAACACAGAGGGATTTTGAGAAGAGCAGACTTTGGAGATCACGAATAAACTTCAATGACCAAAGAGGGCTTCAAAGAGTAAATAAAACTCTGCTAGGCAAATTGTCTTGGAAAGCCAGTAGTTGATAAAGAATTGAGGAAGAACCACAGATGGTTTTAGAGAAACCTCTAATTCTTTCGTTGGATTTAGTGTAAGAATATTTTAGGACCCCAGATAAATTACACTTTCCCTCTTTTTTTTTCCTTCAGGAATTCATAAAAATTTGGTCTTCTACTCAGAGAAGGAAACAAAGATGAAATGTTTAGTGATCAGTGAGGTGTCAGATAGGCATCCTGAAAAATGGCAACTTTTACAATATCCTCCGACAAGCATATTGTGAGACTTCTTACTTTGCAAATGACCTCTCTGGGTAATGTGTGTTTATATCCAAAATAAAGTTCTTTGCCAAAATACAGCATGTATTTAATATGGGGTAGCTTATAACTCATCTTCAGTATCATATAGCAAGGGAAGAGATTAAGTCTTTATTAAGCACCTGTTATGTACCAGGTAATGAGCTAAAATTTGCAAATACCTCATTTGATTTTCCCTAACCTTATGAAGTAGGTGCTATTTTATCTCCAGTTTACCGTTGAAGAAACTGAAGCAGAAATAAAGTGACTTGTCTAGGATCATACGGCTAGATCCTTATACTTATGGACCTTTAACTACTAGATGGGGCCCAGGAATAAATTTGATAGGTTTCAATGTCTCTCTGATACTCATATTGGATAGTAGGATGAGACATAACAAAGGAGCAATCATAAATGACTTTTTTCCACTCTAAAAGTATCTAGCAAGGTCAGACTGGCTCAGCTATAGGAACAAAAAAGTTACAAGGGAATCTGGTATCACTCTAAACTTCTGTGTCATTTATTCTATAAACTGACTTTATCTGGACTGTGAATACCCTGTGCCCCAGGTCAGGAAAGGTTCCCTATTTCCAGTTTTCCCTGTGATTATGGAGCCCATTAAGGAAAATTGGTCAGGGAACTGGAAAGGAAGGAGAAGCACAAAAGCAAGAAAGCCATGATTCCTATCTCAAGAGGTTGTGGGAAAGATAGATATTCTACATGGAAAACTTGTAAAAACTTTTTCCCTTAAAAAAAATCCTTGGCAATCACTGCCATCCTCAGCTTATTTCAACATTTAGTTTTCCTGAAATATTGACACAGCTGATCATTCTCACCTCCTCAATATTCTTTTCTTTCTAGGATTTTTTTTTTAGGACTTTCTCTTCTGGTTCTTCTCCTACTTGCTCCTTCTTTATTTCCTTTGCTGGGTCCTCTTCCAGATCACATCTCTAACTATAGGTGTCCATCAAGTTTTAGTCCTGGAAGCTTTTCTCTTTTTCCTCTATACAATTCCACCTGGTTTTCTCGTCAGATCTCATGGATTTAATGACCATTTTTAGGCTGATGTGATGTTGATGATTCTCAGATCTACTGATCCTATCCTGTAAGGGGTAAAATTTAGGGATTTTTGACTAATATATTATACTGATGGTCTCCAGGGATTAATTCAAATACCAATAAAAATACTCAAGTCAGTTTGGGAATTTTATGGTGGTTTCATTAATATAGAGGGAAGGAATTAAGAAGAAGATAGAGAAAGGGGTATAAGATTTCTCCTTCCTAGCCTAAACCAAGGGAAGTTCAGAGACCTCAGCCATGAGGCCTCCTCCCAGATTTAAAACTAGCTTGGCTTCCAACCACGAGGTCTACTCTGAGATGAGGGACTTCCTAAGAGGATAGCATTTTAGGAAAGGTAAAGAAAAAAAAAGGACTCAGCCTAAACTCTGAGAGTGTTCAGGGAAGATGCCTCACCTGACCCCTGCTACTGAGCTTCTCCCAGTTATGGCACCAAGGATGCTCACTGCTAAACCTGGACAAGAGCTGCAGGCACACCAAGATACTAAGACACCCAGCACGCTGCCACTAACCATGTCTCCACCACGAAAGAGAGAGCGGCAAGAGGAAGTGATGTGAATATATAGACATTTTTTTAACATCACTTCCTGCATCTCACATGTACCAATGGTAGCTTAAGCTTGACTTAGGACATCCCAGAGGGTCTGTCAGTTGTTTCTTATTTGTCAGTTGCTAGCACATCCTCCTCAACACTTAATCCTTAAGTAGGGGAGTGTAGACATTCCTGTTTGTTAGGGTTTTAAAGATTTAATCAGGGTGGAGAAAAATCTAAAATTCACAATCCCAAACTCTCTACTGATCTCTAATCTCCCATTTCCAACTGTCTTTAAGACATCTTGAACTGGATGTTCAGTAGAATATCTAAAACTCATCATAGCCAAAGTAGAATTCATTATCCTACTAAATTCTTTCCCCACCCCCAACTTTCCCTATTACTTTGGCAGCACAATTGAAACCCAAGGGTCAGTCTGAATCCTTTACTGTCTCTCATCCCTCATAACTGATCTATTCTTAAGGCTGTTGGCTTTACCTTTCCAATTTCTCTCTCTCTCTTTCTCCCTCTCCCCCTCTCTCTCCTTTCCTCCCCCACCTCTGTCTCTCACACATAGCTGGGGTTTAAATCTGAGGTCCAATTTGAACCCAGGACCTCCTGTCTTTAGGTCTGATTCTCAAACCACTGAACCACCTAGCTGCCTCCTGCAATATCTTTTGAGTATTTCTTCCCACTTATGATCCCTATTCTTGTATAGGCCTTCATTATCTCATGCCTATATTATTTCTTTAGCTTTCTGGTGGGTCTTCCTGCCTCAAGTCTCTCCCCACTCCAATCCATCCTCCATTCAACCATCAAGTAGGTGCTTAATAAATGTTTATTGATTAATTGATATGTTTACCATGCCCATTTTTTTTAAACCCTTACCTTCCATCTTGGAGTCAATACTGTGTATTGGCTCCAAGGCAGAAGAGTGGTAAGGGCTAAGCAATGGGGGTCAAGTGACTTGCCCAGGGTCACACATTTACCATGCCCATTTTTGCCTTCACCACTTGTTAGCCATTCTTGCTTCCATGCTGTTCAAGTGTTTTGTTGAAAATCAGCATTGATAGTTACATATGTATATTATTCTCTTTAGACAGCTATCCCATTTTCTTCCTCATTGGAATCATTTATGTTTGTATTTTCAGATTTTCCTTGCTAAAAACTTTGTATCTTTCTTGGGCTGACTTCCCCAGTAGATTTTTAGTTCATAGCTTCCTACCCATACTTGTTCTAAATCCTTTGAAATCCACTCTCCCAATGTTCTCTCCAGGGTGCACATCAAACTATTTTTGGCTTTCTTCTTTTCTATCATTGATTTTAAGATGGGGAGGTAATTTCCCTTTGAAGTTCCCTTAGTTTTTAGTTCAGCAATGAGTTCCTCCTTTATTGATCAGAATCTCCCACCTTTTAAAGACTGAAATTTTCATTTAGACATGTCAAGAATTTATCAGCTGCTATAGTTTTCAAGAATTCCAACAGATATCTGGAGAATTGAAACCCCTCCATTGTTAATGTTAAACAGCAGGTGGCACTTCAGTGTTAGGCAGCTGAGCTGTCAGTCATTCCCTGAGCATTGTCCTACAACTCATTCCTTCTCCCTACCTATGGATGGAACTTCCTTAGCAGCTTATTCAGGGGCATGGCTTTCTGTTTTCAAGCAATTTATTCCCCCTCCCTTTGTGGGAAAAAACTGTGAAGGAAGGGAACAGGGAGTATGTCTGCTTCTACCCTCCTTCTTAACACCCCCTCCACCCCAGCCCATCTTTCTGGCTTGAAGTACTATTTCTATACATATATGAATTCTGAATTCACTGCCAGATTTATGCAATCCAAGAGTGATCTTTTCGTTCTGTCTCCCTGTTCTAAATTGGCTCTTAGTACCCAGACCAGCTTTCATTGATCAGATAGTCTCCTATCTCCAAAATAGGCATTCCCTCCACCCCTTCCTCAGTATAGATGAACAAAAAGTAAAGTACAACCATTTGCCAACATTTTTTAAAATTACATTTAAAAACCAACATATGTTTTAAAAATAAAAGCTAAGCTTCCTGGGCCAGAAGGGAACAAAGAAGTTAAAGTGAACAAACAGACCACATTTATCTTCCTCTCTGGAGAGAATGAGGGAGGAGGTGGGGAAAGAATGCATCGCCACTCATTTGGCCTCTTTGCCTTGGTGACAGACCCATCAGGGTTTATTGGCTGTAGCTGAACTTTAGTGCTATCTCCTCTCCATGGCTGTCTAGTATATTTTCCCTCTCAATCTAATATCTAATACTTCCCATAACTAAACATACTTTTCTTACCTGACCTTATCCTAATTTTCAAAGATTTCTTTCATCAATTTGGTGTCTATACTGCCTTCACATCCAGCATACTTATGTCCACATCTATGCCTTTACTCATTGTTTTTCCCACCAATAATATACTCACCTTTCCTTTCATATAATTGAAAAACTATAATATTATATTTTCTTGAAGTTATAGCTCAATTTGTACCTCATCCTCAAAATCTTCCTTAATTATGCTTGTTCATGTCGATCTTTTCTACTCTAGGTCTCATATAGCATCTACTATAAAATGTAGCAACACTAATTATATGATTTCTTGTAGGTATATTTTATTTTTCTAGTGAGGGTATAATCTTCCTGTGAGCAGAAACCATTCTTTTTGCCTCTTTGATGTCTTTAACAATAGGCAAAAATATCATTGCCTGATAAAATGATTAATATAAGTATAATGATATTAGTGAGAATTATTTCCTTGGAGTCAGGAAGCTAAAAGTTGAACTAGCAAAGCCCAAGGAGAGAATAGGAGAATTTGAGAAAATATAATTTAGGAATAAGCAACACATCATTAACTTACATTTCTATAATACTTTTCTCATGACCATCCTATGAGATAGGAAAATAAAAGCAACTAGAAGAGATCTCACAATATTTTCCAATAAGGAACAAAGTGCTTATAAATATATTTTTACACAATTGTAATATTTTATAGAACAATAGACTCATAACTAGAAGTCCCCTTTCAGAGGATATCTCATCCAAATTTTATGTTTCATTTCAAATTACTCCAAAATATTTTATAAACTTTATACAGTAATCATTTATTACTCTTCCTAATGCAACCCAAAAAGGCACATAAAAAGCAAAATGCTTTCAGACTCTTTATATTCAGAGTATGGTGCTTGACAATTTTGGGAAACATTAAAAATTTTTTTTGAAGGGAAGAGAAAAAAGCAATGAGGTCATATGTGGGGCATTTGTTTTTAATATGAGAAATACAAGAGAGGTGTATATATTTAAATGATTATTTTTCTATAATGAAAACATTGAAATCATCACAGCTGCAAAGGTGCAGATACACGTGTGCTCTGCAACTTCATTGTGATTTTTAAAAAATAATGACAGTGATGTATTGCATGTCAGTATAAGTGTAGACAAGATTATGGCATTGGTGTCTTCCCCTAGAATACTTATACCATTGGCATTAGATGGGAAGGCAGTTATCACCTTCTTTGCAGATCTACTAATAAAGAATGCACCACAAGCCATTATCATGGGTCCCCAGAGATTTTTGATTGAGCTCTAGGATAAAACTTGAAAAATCACCATGACTGTAGGTCCTCAGGAGCTGCCAATCCTTCAAAGATCTCTGGCTTCAGCATCAGGGAAGCATGCTGTATTTGAGCTGATAGTTATTAGGGATTAGCTAGCCAAAAAAAAATAAATACATGTTACCTCTTTTTAAACACATAAATCAAAACATACACTTGCATCCTGGTAAATGTTCGTTTAAGTTTGCTTGGGTCCAGCATTTTGTCTGGTACACTGGGGTTCTGCACAGAAGGGTGTCAGATTCAGCAATAAAGTGAGACATTAATAGTACAAAGGTAATTCTGCTTAGGGAGGAAAAGATGTTGGTTCTTTTACAATTTGGCAAAGGGCTTCTTATACCACAGTCTTATTATGTCAGAGTAAAATCTCTCTTTTGAGTCAATGTAAGAACATCATCGTTCAATTCTTCATAGATTCAGCCCCTAAATTTCAGATTGAGCAAAGCCCATTTTATAACTCATCTTGCAGCTGTTGGAGGCACGAGGGTAAGATGAGAGTTGCTTTTTAAGGCGCATTTCTCAACAAAGGAGTTTTGAAAATGAAACCAAATTTTCATGCTCCACTAGCCTTTGGAATTTGAAGTTATTTTTACAGGCTCAGATGGGGTCACAGTTTGAAGAATTAAAGAAGGTATGAGAATATAGTAATTTAATAGTTAAAACACTTTTCCTTTTCAGAGTTGCTTCAGTTAATTGACAATCGAAAAACAAATTGTATCTTATAGGTGTTTTGTGGTCTTTCAAACATAGTTTAAATAACAAAACATTTGTGCATGCAAAAATATTTTCTCTATATTACTAATGGACAGATTCTTGCTTGTTATCTAGGCAAAACTCCTCCTATTAATTCTAAAGGAGATTTAGTTTAAACAGGAGGTGTGGAATCTATCCCTTAAAGGAAAACCACAATTTCTCTGAATGTAGTGTGGTATCTAAATATAGCATTAGCGGCATTTACAAAGTCCCTAGATCATTGAAGTACTGGAAAATTTTCAGGTATCCCTACTGGGGACAAATCTGCTTTCAATTTTACAAAGTATTCCATAGAGTACAAAGCCACAGAATAGTATTCTACCAAATGGTAACTACATGGAATCGCTCAGTCACTAAAAGCTTAACAGAAGAAAAATCTTCTTCAATTTATGTTGAATCCAAGAAAACATTTTAAAAACAAAATTGAAAGTGGAAGAATGGGATCAGTCTTTTTAATGAATTGGATGAACACTAAGCAAAGTTAGCAATATTTCTCTACTCTAATTTCTGTTTTACAAAGTTTCCAAAGCACATCTGATTATGTCACTCCCCTGCTCAAAAAGGGTCAGTGGCTCTCTATTGCCTCAAGGATAAAACAGAAACTTTTCTGTTTTGCATCTAAAATTTTTTCTTCACCTTCTGCTGTTAGCCTAGTTTTCTAGGCTATTTGCATATCATTCTCCATCATACTCTCTAAGTTCCAGTCAAATTTGCTGGTCACTGGGAACAACATTCTGGAATGCTGTTCTTCCTTACCTCTGCTTTGTGGAATTGGGTTCAACTCAAGTGCAAGCTTCTATTGAGAAGCCCTTTTTTGATGCCTTCAGTTGTTTGTGTTTCTCTTATATACCAATGTCATTATTTATTAATTTGATTTATTTATTTTTGAATTTAGTTATTTATATACCTGTTAGTTTTCTTCTGTAGATTATGAACATCTCGAGGGCAAGGAGTATTTCAAATTTTTCTTTGTATCTCTAGAGCTTAGCACAATGCCTGGCACAGAGTAGTCACTGAAAACAGACTTGAGTTATTCTCTCACTCCCCTTTTAGCCCTCAGTTCCCTCTCAGTTTCTCTGTCTTCCTTCATAGTCTGTTGTGTGCTATTTCTGATAAACCACTCACTGAACTAGCTGCCAGTGAATTCCTAGGAAAGCATATGTAAAAAAGTCTCTTATCCAGCTTAATAGGATCTGTCAGAGCTCATGATAGGGCCTTTGAGAACCCAGAGGTTTTTTTTTTTCCAAACTATGTTGAAAAATCAGAATAAAACTGCAATGGAGGATCTTCCTTATTCTAATAGATACTAAAGGTCTTTGGGGTTTTTAACTAATCAAAGTGAAGATTTGAGGGCAGCCTTTTGTTATAGATTGACTCAAGGATGCCTGTAACTGAAGATAACTCTATGTATACCTGTGGCCTTCCTTTTTTACTAAAAGGGAAGAGAATGGAAAACATTCTTTTTATTATATGTAGAAAGCAGTGTGCTAAACACCAGGGGCAAAAATAGGTAACTGAGAATGTTTATGCTTTCAAAGAGCTCACATTCAAATCGGCAGAGACAACATATGTGAGGGTTTATGTTCGTGTTCAGTTGATGGCAGATGGAAAGGCTAGGCAGTGCTCAGGCAGAGAAAGTAATAGGGCAGATGGCAAAGCTTGGAGGACCTTTGTGATGGATGGTAGAGCAATTGGTGTTTCCAGTGGTGTCTTTTTTTCTTTTGAGTTCTGAATTTGAGAAGTGGCTGTGAATAAGAGTTATTTGAATTTATGTAGCCAAAAATTGAATCCCAATTCTTTGTAATCAGAGAGATCCTCTGTGCCTGTCTATGGGAGTTTCTGAAAACTTTGAGGCTGGCACTGCCCCAGGAAAAAGAGGCAGTCTACTTTTCTCTTGTCTCTAAGGAATACAAGGGAGGAAACAAGATGAGGAGGAATAAGGAGTGTGCATAGGGACATGATGATGAGGAAGAAATGAGGACTATGTGATTGTGTTGGGAATTGGGCAACTGAGAGTGAGACAGTGAAATGGAGACTAGAGACAAACTTGAAAGCAACTGGACCCCACTATTCCTGATTCCTGAGGTTAGAAGCAGTCTGATAATGCTAATCTTTCCTCTCTTGAGCACACATGCAGATTGACTCCCCTCTCCCCATCTCTTCCAATCTGAGGGGGAAGATATTTAATTTTTCCCTATTGTTTATACATTTTAAAACATTTTAAGTTACATTTTTACATAATTTTCTCCTATACATGTACTTTCCTATTATTTACTTATATTTTAAAACAATAATTGTGATCAACAAAAATTGCTTCAGTTTGAGTGTTTTATTATTTGTGAACTGAGAGTTGCAAAATAAATAAGAACTCTGACTGATAGGGTAGAGACAGATAAAGACAGAGGCAGCCAGATAAAGAATAGATGTTCTATCAGATTTGTCAGAATGGAAGGTGTTTTTCTTTTCTTCTTTCCCTTCCCAACTGGAGGCACAGGTGCTATAAGAGAATCTTACTGATGTTGCTTTTTAAAAATAGGCATCCAGTCTTCTTCCTCTAGGCCAGGGTTCTTAACCTGGGGGTACATGAACCCCTGCAAAGTCTGCAGATAAATCCAGTCCATGAACTTGGATGGTAAGAATATTACAGCTTTATTTTCATTAATTTGAAACTCCAATATTTAAAAACATTATTCTGAGAAGGGGTTCATAGACTTTTTCAGATTGTCAAAGGGATCCATATACACAAAAAGATTAAGAATTTTTTTCTTAATCTAAAGGAAATGTGGATTAAAAACAACAGTAGCTATCTTCCCCATAATTCTCCTTTCCACAAAAGTCCAAAGAAATATATGTCTAAGGGTTGAAATGAGGTGAGTGACTAGAAAATAGGTCATACCTCATAGGAGGACAAAAGGTGGTGCCCTCATTCCAAAAGTAGGAACAGAAGAGAGGGTGTGAGGACCCTTCTTTTGTGTGGTCCATTTTTAGCCAAATAAAGCTCCAAACCTGCAAACACCCTATTCTATCTGCATGGCAAATTATCATTTTTAAAGCATCTCATTTGTAGCAGCAAATCTATTTTCACAATGACATTGGGTAGGTAGGGTTAATATCTTTATCATTTCATGGGTAAGACAACTGAGTCTGAGAACTTAAGCAACTTTCTTAAAGTGATACAGTTAGTAGTCAATCAATAAGCATTTAAGTGGTGGACATAGGATGGAGTTTGATGGTAAGCATGAAAGGGTAATGATAAAGGAGGGACAGGAAGGAATTGGGATGACATAGGAATTTGGATTATAGAGGAGAGGAAGGTAGGAAGAACAAAGAGTGTGGAATGACTGCCATGAGGAATAAAAAGTCAATATTTGGGTAGAAAAAATGGGGAATGTTTTTGGGAGAAAGGCCAAGAAAGGGTAGTGAGGATGTAACCAGTACTCATGGAGGGAAAATAACAATACTAATAATTGATTTTTTGTTGGTGTTCTAAGATTTGTAAAATACAACATCTTTTTTTGAACCTCAAAATATCCTTGTGAGGTAGGCACTGTAGGTATTAGCTATCTACTATATTACAGATAAAGAATACTGAGGCTGAAGAGTCATATAACTAGTAAATATTACAGCCTGAATATGAATCCAGATCTCTCCTGAATCCAAGTCCAGCATTCATTTCACTGTGAAAAAGGAAGTTTGGTAGGGACTGAGAAGATGGAATAGAATATATGGAAGTAGTGGATTTTGGAGATAATGTATTCCTCCTCCCTAGAGATTTGTAAAAAAAAAAAAACCTAGAAGACTTCACATTGAGGAAATTACTTATTGATCATATGTGGATTAGACTAGATAGCCTTTTTCTGCCTCTAGTCTTTTTACACTTTAATCCCTTCTGTGAATCACTATATAGTTCCACTGTACTTGTTTCTCATGCATGACCTCCTATTTCCTCTTTCTGTCTGTTTGTACTGGCTCTCTCCTAAACCTGGAATTCTCTCCCTCCTCCCCTTTGCCTCTTAATTTCCCTGGCTTCCTTCAAGATTTAGCTCAAATCTCATATTCAATAGAAGATCTTTTCTAGCCTCCCCAGATGCTTTTGCCTTCCCATCCAAGATTTAATGCCATCTACTCTACATATCTTGCATGTGTATGATTATTTATATATTATCTTTCCCATTAGAATGTGAGCTCTGTGAGGGCAGGGACTGTTTTTACTATTTTTTTTTGTACCCTGTGCCTGGAATATATTGCATACTTAATTATTGCTTGTTGACTGAGTCCTAATTCCATTCTAATGATCCAGTTCTAATATTGTTTGTTAATAGACTCCTAGAAATCATGCTCTATTCTCTTGCCATCTTGGCCTTCTTAACATGGTTCTCTATAATTGGAATGTCCTTCCCCCTCAGCTCAGACTGCCTTGTTCTTACTGATTCTATGAGGCCCAACTCAAAAATTATTGCCAGGCAAAGAACACAGCTTCCTTCCTACTTTCCCCATTTGTGGTAATATCGTTATCCTATGCCTCCAATCCTCTTTCTAAATACCCCTGCCTGTTAAACCATACTTTTTTTCTGAGTTACCATTTATTTTTAGATATAACATGATATGTAACACAACAATAATGTAAAAACCTGTTATAAATCTGTAATAAATTATAAATATGCTTATCCAAGAGAAACAATTTCTCCATTAACTCTGTCCAAAAATCTATGTCTCATTCTTCTCCCTGTCCCCAAGAAGGCAGGTAATATGACATAGGTTGTACCTATTTTATCATATAATCCATATTTCCTGTTTCATTACATTGTGAAACAAGACATATATTACTGCACTAGAGAGAAATTCATGGAGGAAATAAAATGAAGAATGGTATGTTTCAGTCTGTGTTTAAACTCTGCCTATTCCTGTGCTCCTTCTATAAGGATAGATATCTTTTTTCATCACGAGTTCCTTGGAGTTGTCTTGTATCATTGCCTTGTTGATAATGGTTGTCATTCACAGTTGATCATCATACATTTCTGTTATTATTGTGTACAGTGTTGTACTCATTTAGCTTTGCACCATTTCATATAAGTTTTCTAGTGTTTTTTTGGTGATCATATTGTTTGTTACCTCTTGTAGCACAATAGTATTCCATTACAATCATGCACCACAACTTGTTCAGCCATTCCCTAGACCCTTCAGTTTCAATTCTTTATCACCACAAAAAGAGCCGCTATAAATATAGTCTTTTCCTTTTTTCTTGATCATTTAGGAATATAAACCCAATAGTAGTATCACTGGGTCAAAAGGTATACACAGTATTACAACTCATTGAGTATAATTTTAGATTGCTCTCCAAAATGGTTAGGCCAGTTCACAATTCCACCGACAATGTATTATTGTCTCTATTTTTTCACATCCTCCCTATATATGTCATTTCCCCCTTTGATCATTTTAGCCAATCTGGCAGGTGAGAGATGTCTTGTTGCAGTTGTTTTTGACTTTAAGTGTTCTACTCAATAATGATTTAGAGCATTTTCATACAGTTATATATAGTTTTGATTTATTCATTCTAAAACTGTCTGTTCATATCTTTTGACCATATGTCAGTTAGGGAATGGCTCATTTTCTAATATACCTGACAAAGTTCCTTATAACTTATATAATATCCATCACCCAGCTTGAGGGCCACCTCTTCTATGAATATTTCCCTGATCCTTCCTTCCCTTTGATAACTAGCTTTCTTAAATCCTCAAACAGCACCTTTTAAATGCATAGTATAGGAATTTTTAATGTGTCATAGGGAACAAGGCTTGGATCTGTGATTTCACTGGTATATGGAACTCCCTGGAAAGGAAATCATCAGTGTAGGTTGTCATTTTCTCTTAGTTTTCCAGAGCATTGAGAGATTAAGTTACTTATGAGAATCATGAAGCCAGGTGGTGTCAAGGCCAAGACTTAAACTCAGGTCTTCTTGCCTCCAAGGTTGGCTCTCTATGAGCTATTCCTTCCTGTCTCCCGAATGTGTCATTTTTAGTAATAAATGTTTATTCAATAAATAACTATTCCTCTGTTAGATTGTAAGCACCATGAAGGAAAGGATTATTTTTATTTACATTTTATAGATCTCCTTCAGCATACTACACACAAAAGATACATAAATATATAATAAATATTGGATACATTTAGAGAAAAATGATGAGCTGCTATTCCCAATATCCAGTGACAAAGGAACAAGAGAAAATAGAATCAGATGATTTACTTACTCTGAAGATCATTTGATACTTTAGTGAGGCTTTAAGGAATCAAAAAAATGGGGCTTGTCAGATTTCCTATGAAGGGTTCTAAAAACAGTGGAATTTCTTATCTGTTATGGATGATTCAAATGCTGACTCACTTGATAATAGAGAGATGGACAAGAGACCTCAAAGTCTTCTTTGCAGATGACCTAAAATCTTCTTGGGAAAGAAAGCAGGAAACAACATTATACTAATTGACAATTCTACTCCAGGGAAAGAAAAGGAGATGACTAAAGTGGAGACACCCACAAGCTGCCCCAAAAGGGAAAGAGTGAGGAGGATCTAGGGCAGTGATATAATCTGTCAGCATTCTCGTTGTATATTGAACTAGAGGGATTATAGGGATAGAGCAATAAATGGAGGAAGAAATCAAAATTAATATAGAGTTTAGATGATGAGTACCTAGCAAAAAAAAAAGAAGACTGAAGCAGTCTTTTTTTGTGTAAAGATTTATTTTCATATAGAGATGTTTTCAATAGTCCTGGATAAAAGGAAGATTAAAGGTTATCTGTATTTTTGCCCATTACCATTATTTACTTCTAGCTGGCTCCCAAGTTTTGCTGACACAGTATGCATATATGTGAAGAGGTCACTGAGGAATTAGAATTTTAAAATAAGATGGTAATTTGGAGATCATGTATTCTAGTTGCATTTATAAATGAGGAGCCTGAGACCTCGAGGAGAACGATGCACTTGGAGTTACTTGAGAAGTAGCTCTCTCTTTGCCTCTCTCTCCCTATTTCTGTCTCTTTCTGTCTCTGTCTCTCATTCTCTGCCTCTCTTGAGGAATAGAATTCAGTTTTCCTAACTCCCAATCCTAGTATCCTTTCTTTTATAGCAGGCTGGGTTTCTGTTTCCAGGAACTAAGATGGCAGAGTAAGGAATGCTAGGAGCTCACCAAATCTACCTCCAGACAATCACAAAAAACAAGCACACAAAAATAAAACTTGAAGTGGTGGAACCAAGTATTCTGGCCCAGAACAGAATGGAGGGACAGGAAGGAGGGCCCGTCCAGCATGTACCTTGGGTGTGATACAGCACAAGTAGTAGGTGATGAGCATAGCCAGGGTCAGTCTAGACTCAGCAAGGGCAGAGGTGAAACCAACATGATATAGTATAGGAGAGAATGAGAAGAACTCATCCTAACAAGGTACAGCTGAGGCAGAAGAGGGTAGAACACAATACAATCCAGTGCATATGGCATCTGGATGGAATAGCTCTACGTCTCCACAGCAGGCCAGCTCTGCAAAGTGGGATCCAAGCGGCAGCTGAGGTGACCAGAGGAACCAAAAGAGACCACAATAAAAGCTTGTATCAATAATTCTTCCTCCCCAGCAATGGAGCTAAACTTCAATATATAGGCAAAGTCACAAAAAAGCTCTACTCTACCATCATGTGAGCAAAAGGCAAAAGAAAAAATCTGACCCTGGAAAATTATTTTATCCACAGAGATGACCAAAAGGCAAGCTCATAAGAAGACAATACAGAAATGAAAATGTGTGAAGCTTCAAAGAAAAATGTTTAAGAATGCCACACAAAAATCAACTTCTGGAAAATATTAAAAAGAAGATTTTAAAAAGTCATAAGAGATTTGGAAGAAAAATTAGAAAAGAAAATGAAAGAAAAAGTCAATATCTTAGAACAAAAATTTACTGAAGAAAACTACTATCTAAAAAAGGAAGTTCAAAACCTCAAAGAAGAAAGTGGCTACCTAAAAATTAGAATTGGACAAATGGCAGCTAATGACTATATAAGACTTTAGGAAACAATTAAAAAATGCAAAAGTCTATTATAGAAGGCTGCCTTTCAAGTTGAATGTCATAATTTATTTTCTAACTACTGAATTTTGACTAATCAATTTTTTGTTTTGTGGTAACAATTTAATATTCCCTAAAATTTTCAACAAAACTTGATATATACTAAGGCATCATTGCAATCATGAATTTTTTTTAAACATCTACAGAATGGATAACTCTATTCAGGAGCAAAGACCCTATATGTACCCCTTCCTCCCCATCCTTATGGTCTAAAGGGAAGATAAGATGAATATAAAGGGAAGGAAATAAAACTTCAAAATAAATATAAATAGGTTCCCATATATACAATAATACCAATAAATAAATTACATATTCCTCTGAATATAATATACTATGCTCATGTCTGCTATAATTCCTTTACTTATACTGTTATCTGACTCTCATTAAGAATATCACACCTGTGATATCATTAATAGAACAATGAAATAGAACAATGACTCTGGTGTGAGGAGAACTGGGTTCAAATTCTACCTCTGCTACTTTCTACCTCTGTGATCTCAACCAACTTACTGAGTGGGATTCAGTTTCCTCATTTATAACAATAGGATGGCATCATGGCACAGTAGAAAGAATGCAGTATTTTGAATCAGAATTGGGTTCAAATTTTTACTGCTGCTATTTTCTTGCCTGCATTATCTTGAGGAAATCATCAATTTCTATTGCTTTCAGTTTTCTAATTGGTTAAAATAAGGGGTTGGTCAACTCAATAAACATTTATGAACTGACTACTATATGGTCCCCTAGAGTTCTAAATGTGTGATTCCATCATCTTCTCTGTTGATCTATATCTTACCTGTTCTTCATGGACCATTCACTAACTAAAGCCTTTCCTGATGATGCCAAATGTAAGTTCTTTGAAGGCAGGGACTATTTAATTTTTGTCTTTGTAGCTATCCCCTGTACCTAGCACAATGTTTACCACATGGTAGGTAGGCACTTAATAAATACTTATTGACTGATTAATTAACTTATCAATCTTTCTTTTCTTTGAGTGCTTATTGGGATCAGTACCTCATCAGTATAAGAATTTAAAATTTAGGTTTTATACTAATCTGAGAATTCTATAGTAATATTGTGGTCCCTGATTTAAAGATATTATAACTAAAGTAAAAATGAACTTTAATAGTTTTATTTTCAAAGAAATGGAAAGAGTGAAAGTGGGAATGTAAGAAGGGTAGAGAATTATCTAGCCTATCACCCTAAGCACTGCTATGGTGTGGGACTCAGCCTCTGTAGGGCTTCACCACACCCTGTGTCCTCTAATGCATTTTCCAGTAATTCTCAGCCAGAAGTCTGGTGGTATCCTCAGCAAGGGGTCTACCAATGCAGCCTCCTCCAGGAAAAGGAAAGTCTCTCTGGAACCAATCTTTCTCTCCAGAAGCCAGGAAACGAAGGCCAGCTACTCACCCACCCAAGGCAAAGTCCTCCAGTACCAAAGTCCAAAGGAGAAGATCCAGGAGTAGTCCTCCAAGAAGCAGTCCAAGAGCCAAAATCCCAGCTCGAAGTGAAGCCAAAGTTTGAAGTCCCTTGGACAGGAAGTTCAGGACTTTTTATAGTCCTTTTCCATATCACTTCCTGTCCCTTCCTCCACTTTACAGGAACCAATTGTCTTTCAATTTGCCTAGCACTGCCCAGGGGCAGGACCCTGGCCTCTGGAGTTGTCACCCACTTCAGCAAGTGACTTGTGAACACTCTTACTTAGTGTTAAGTAGGGGTGCTGAAGTTTTTGATGGTTTAACTTAAAAATTGCTGATTTATGGACAAAGAAAGTTTGATTTACTCTTCCTAAGGTTAAGATGATTATTTACAAATTTTGCTAGTGTTATGCCTATTAATCTTACCTATAACCAGATTCAACAAATAACATCAATAAACATTTTTTCTTTGTCTTCTATATCCAAAGCAATTATGGCAGGTTTTGGGAATGAAAAAAATGAAAAATGATTCAGTTCTTGCCCTCCAGAAACTTATAGCCTTTTAGGGAAGATGAAGGTGGTGGTGCTGAAATATGTGCACAAATAACTACAATTTAAAAAATGAATAGTGCCAGAATGACTTGAGGCTGTCAGGGTGTGAAGGAACCTATCTAGCTGATGGCAAGAGTGTCACAGAATAACACATTCACAGTCTATTCAATAAACTCTTTTGGCTTCATTTTATCTCCAAGATCAAATGCAAAATCCTCTTAGGCATTCAAAATCCTCTATAACTTTGCCCTGTACTATTTTCCCAGCCTTCTTACACACCTTTTCTTCCTCTTTACCCTAAACACACACACTTATGCTTCAGTCCAGTGACACAGGAGTCCTTGCTGTTCCACAAACAAAACACTCATGCTTGACTTTTGGTGAATGACTAACAAGATTAAGTTAGCATCCCAATGTTACACAAGTTGTAAAGTGTTAGAGACATGATTTGAATCCAGGTCCTCTGACCCCAGAGTGAGTGCTTTTCCCACTGCAACACACTAGCAGAAGAACTGTTGGGGAGAAGGCATCCTTCTTTTTTATTCTTCACAGGACCCGAGCAATGTTAGACATGTAGCAGTTCAACAAATGCTTATCAATGGATCACTAAGATATAAAGAAGGGTAAGCAGGCTTGGGTAAACTTAGTTATATATATTTCACATATCTAAGTATATGTATTCTATGTGGCCAACTTTAGCAAAGACTTCTCAGACTCCATGAAGTAAATGAGATTTAAAATAAGCTTTATTGAATGAAAGGTACAGAGTTTGGCAGTGAGTAGCAATCTGTTCCAGCTTTTGCAGGGGTTTGACGGGGAAGGACTGTGGTCAAAACAGTTTGAGAAAGATATTTCAGTAACTAAATTGAAGATAGATTTCTGCCTTGTTTAGTGATGCCTGAAATAAGTAGGCTATGGAAGAGGAAATATATCTCTTCTTCCCATACTCCATCATATCCCTGTCTCCTTTATCTTTTTATTTTTGGTTTGTTTTTTGTTTGTTTAGTTTTTGGCTAGCAATAGAGGAAGAGGAGCTTTGTGAGGGATTTTGGAACTGGGCAATGCTATGGCAACAAACAAAAGATGAAGGAGAATACCAAAAAGAACTCCTGTTACATTAACAGCTTAAGAAAACACTATAGACAACCTGAATGGATTTTCTTTGATGCTGAACTGCCATGCTATGTATGCTTTATGTTGTACAAACTAATTTTTATTTCCATAGCTTTTCCTTGTCATTGAAGGTTTGCTCTTGAATTACAAAGTTCAGGCTGCAAAGCACTTTTCTGGCTTTTGTGCTATGATGGGCTGAAGGAAGGCTCTGCTGTTAATCTGTGTTGTGTTTACTAAGGATTTTCCCATCCACTCCACCTCCTACTCTGCCTTCTGAGATGCAACTTCCTTTTTGTGGTTAGTATCCAAAAAATAAATTAAGGAAATGCAATTATCTAACCAGAACACCCTATTCTAGAATATTTACTAAGTACATTAAAAAAAACAAACAAGCCAAACAACAAATTGTAAAACTAGGCCAAAGAGATTGGCTCCCCTATCAGCCAGGGATGGGAGAATGTGTCCAGGGTCCTTCCTTGCTCCCTGACCTACCTTGGTTCCTATACATCCTCAAATCCCCTGCAGATCTGACTAGATGGAACATTTGAGTGATCCAAGTTTTAGCACTAGTAGAGAAGGCAAGAAAGCAAGAACATGGGGAATGGCTGTGTTTTTTAGCAAGAGAGGAAATAATATTATCATGATCTTTGTTCCCTTCCAGCTCCTCCAGGGAGCAGATGGGACTAGCTGAGAGAGAGATCACAGATAAACTAGAACCAGAGGAGCTGAGTGATGTGCGTATTAGACACCAAACTGATTATAAATCACTTTGGGGCCCTTTTAAGTTGCTATTCTTGTCTTTCTTCCTTTCCTTCATCTCCTTTACCCGCTTTCTATCTCATTACCATTTTACCTTTTGAAAAAAGAATTCTTCCCCTTTCTTTCAATCTCCTTCCTTTTCTTTTCCCTCATACTCAAAAAGGAATGAAGACATATTGTGTGTTCAAAGAAGTTGCAGAGTGTGTTTGCCTGGTCTCAGCTTTCATAAAAGAGGGAGCATGTGTTAAATAACAAGATTAGACCAAATCCAGAACTCTGTGGACACAATAAATTGTGGGGCAAAGACTCACTGGGGTTCTTCTGTTTGCTTGTTGCCAGTTGGATTTTTCCATGATTTCTTTTTTCCACTGCATTTCTTATCTTCTATCTTCATAGCATGTGGTATCGTTGTTTAATTCACAATATTTTAAATGAAAACAACATGATTTAATATGCTTCATTATTTTTGAAAATCTTTAACATTCTGTGATGCATTAATTTGGTCTGGTTCTAACTTTGATTTATTCCAAAACTCAGTTCTAATAATTGAGATATCTCATTTAGGTAATAAATATATAGAAAGAGAAATAAAAATACTCTAAGGAAACAGATATTTTTTATTTCCTTGTAGAATTAATTGATTTGCCTAATTTATAACATGGATTGACTTTAGCAAGACTTTCATTCATTCATTTAACAATAGCCTACCATCCAGGAATATTGAAGTGACTATCCTTCTGATCTATGGCTTGATGAGATTCAGTCTAGAGTATTGTGTTCATTTCTGATCACCAAACTGATAAGATGGAGAGTGACCAGAGGAGGACAAACAGAATGGAGAAGAGCCTTGAGTTCATACCTTAGAAGAATGAGTTGAACTGAAACTGGGAATGCTTAAACTAGAGAAGGAAGGTCTTAGGACACGCTAATAGCTTCGATGGGCTGCCATTTGGTGATCCTCCCTAAATATTGCTAGACTAATCCTTGGATGACAAACAGAGAGGATGGGTCTTTTAGATTGCTTCTATTAAAGTAAAAACAAAGCAATTATTAAGTGATAAATAAATTGTTGTTAACAAATTTATTTTTAAATGGTCTCTTACATGCTATGGATAAGAAAGGGGAAAAAAGCTATCTTTGATTTCAAGAACCATTTTTTTTCTTAAATGATGTTTTTACTATGTAATAAAAATTTGACTTTAAAAAGGTAATAGCCATTTTGTATATCTCTTATTTTTTGCTTTGTATTTAAAATAATAACTCCAAGTGGCACTTTAACATTTACAAAGAGTTTTCCTAACCCTATCAGGCAGTGCAGCAATTATTATGAGAGATAATATGGCAAAGTGGAGGTCTTGAGTTAAAATTCTGCCATAGATATTTACTGACTATGTGATCCTAACCTCTTTGAGACTGTTTCCTTGGTGATAAAATGGGAATAACAATATGTAACTCCTAGGGTTCATAGGATCATAGATATAGAGCCAAAAGGGGCCCGAGAGGACACTTAGTCCAAGGCTCTCATTCTCTAGGTAAGGAAACTGAGACTGTTGTGCAGTTCAAATGAGATAAGGCATGTAAAGCACATGTGTGAATGTTAAAGTTCTTATATAAGCATCAGTTATTACATCCAATATACAAATAACAAAATCAATTTTAAGGGATTAAGGAACCAGTTATCTGTGCTCTTTGAAGAAACATTTTATAAACTCTCATAGGTCACATAGATAATGGCTAACATTCCATAGACATTTTAATAATTTTAACAAATGGGTTCAAAACTCATGAAATGGGAATACTTTTAAACAGGTTAGAAAATTCTGCTTACAAGTTTATTTTAAGTGTGGAGATAAGAGTTTTTATAAGTGGCACATTTTTTATAACAAAAGATTAGTGCTTAAATGTCCCCCAAATATAATGGCTTTATATTATTGTTAGCTGATATTTTAAGCCACAATATTATATACTTATATAAAAAGTCTGCTCAGGGAGAAGTTCATTGCTATTGACAGAAGATGTAAATCCACACTTTACATGAATAAAGACAATTCAGAATTGTTTTCGCCTCTTTAAGGAAAATCTCTTAGATTATCATTTTTTAAAAATATCATAACGTGGCTAATAAAGAGCCTGTACTAGGAACAGTACAAATATCACATCTTTTTTCTTGTTTGCTTTTGTTTGCTTTGTTAGTATTATCTTCAAAACATGGTTTCTTTGAAGGTATATCTTTTTAAGCCACTTGTGAGCCCTAGTTTATCTAAAACTAGATAATGTAATCCATAAATCCACTTAACCACTTAACATATAAACTTTGATACATAGCAATGTGCTGATAATGAACAAATGAAGGTACCATTGCCAGCCCCTCCATATGAAGCAAAAAATAGTGCGAATGCCAAACTATATATATTACAGGGATATTAAATATTACAAGGATAGGGTCTAGATGGATGATTTCTTTTGGAATAGGGAGCTTCTGAAAGAAGAAACTCCCTATGTTGGTGCAGGTCAGCACCTTCTCTGCAACTTACCATCTTAGAAAGTGACTTAGAATATTGAAAAATTAACTTGTTCAGGGCTGCATAGCCAAAAGTCTTATTTGAGACTAGCTCTCTCTCTATTATACCATGGCTACAGATAAATTGTTAGTAGTATCTTAGCAGTAGTAGTAGTATTAAATTTTAGTGAAGATCAATTTCTCATTTCTTCAGATAAAAAGTAAATAAAACTAGAAATTCTAATATTTATTTCTTTTACCCTAGTGAATAGCTGGGACATACTTAATGCAACTGAAGTGTTCTCAAGTATAGACTACAAAGTTTTAAGTGGTTTCACAACTAGATAATGGATTATCATAATGATTATCAATGGATCACTGTTGAGATGATGACAATGTACTTTTCAGTAAAGTACATGGATTTTAAAAGTAGTCTTCAAATCTGGTTCCTATTTTACAAAATGTTGATCATTTTCTTCCCTGTTCTACTCCCTAGATGAATTTCTTTAGAACTTCCACATCCCCAAGTTGGTAATCACAGCTTTACAGGCTGAGTTCTAATGGGAATGACTACTTTTGGGTTTCAAGGTGCCCTGTGGATCCATGCTCCTAAAACTACAGATCATGAATCCCTACCAGGAAGCTATCTTTAACAGTCATACAGTGGACACAGATATCTCAAAGCAAAGGCATTTACTACAATGTCATAGTAAAAATAATAGCTACAAAAACATTTGCCCCATAAACTTGGGACACCCTTTCCTGCAAGCACAAAAGGTTTCAATGGGAGTAGCCGACACAGAATTGCATTTGGGGAACATGTGGGGCCAAGACAATTTATGTTTCTGGTGATCTAGGTTTCTTATGTCTGCTCTCTTCCTTTGGAATTTGCATACTGTCTCCTCTACCTCTTGAACGCAGCATTTTTGCTGGGCTGGTAATTCATCTGGATTCCCTTTTTCTGTTCCTTCCTGAAACCTGACTCAACTGCTGGGGACAGTTCTTTTTTGAATCCATAGTCATCTCTCTTCTTTGCTGCCAGAGAAATCACACTTTGAAGATCCTTTCTTCTTTGAATTCTGTTCCTCTGTGTTCATGTCTCTCAAGAGAGAGAGAATGTGTTTCTATTCTCTGTCTCAAACTGTGAGCTTCCCTGAACTGGATGTAGTATCTCCTACTGAGTGGGTAGCTCTGTTACTAAACATCACAGTCCACGGAGAAAGGAGGAGAGCTATTCCCATTCCCCTGTGTTCTGGCTTTGAGAGGGACAGGGATCACAAAGCTGCTTCTTCTTTGGACTGATTGAAGAATTAGCAAGGGAATGGCCAATCTTCAATAAGCCAATGACAATTGTTCCTTTCAATTCAGTCAAGGAACTTTTTGACACCTGTGATTTAAGGTAGTCCCAGTATTGATGGTTGTTAGACACTAGTGTTAGTTACTGAAAGGTTATGTGATTTCTTTTCATAGAAGACAGAATTTGGAGACTTGGTATTAGAGATCTTTGGGAAATCATCTTTTTTTTTCCCCTCCTTGGAATAAAATACAGTCTTAATAGAAAACAAAGAGAGGTAGCATGAAAATCTCCACGGTTTAGGTGACCTTTGGCATTTAAAGTCCATTAGGAAAACCTAGACCAATGGGGATTAATTATAGAGAGGCAAGTTTTGGCTCAATGTGAAGAGAAACTTTCTAACAATTAAAGATTATCTGTCCAGACAGTGGAATGTTCCTTGTCCCTGGAAGTATTTTAGCGGAGGCTGGATTACCATCTGTTGTGGATTTTGTAGAGGGGTTCTTGTACTGGATAGGAAGTCAAATTAGACTTCAAAAAGCCTGTTCAAATCTAAAACCCTATCTTCTTAGTGCTTCTCAGAACTTGGATCTATGAAAGCTAAAAAGGACTTTGTGAAACCACCTAGACCATCCTTGAATAAATAATCAATTCCCTTAGCTTTTCCTCACAATTCTTATTTTTCTGATATTTTGCTTATGTGGCGACTACAACTAGATGCATAGTTTCATGAATTCTTTAAAAATTTGAATGGAAAAATGTTAAGGAAGAAATGTATTAAAATAATTTTAAAAATTTAAAATTAATACCTGAAATCTAAAATTCATAAAGGATCAGAGTCCTCTAGCAGGAACGTGTCAATGTTGCTTAATAATCATAGAAATAGTGTTAACATGTGAGGGTTAAGTTAGACTTCCAGAATTCAAATAAATTAAATTTAACAAGAATTTATAAAGCACCTGTGGAAGGTACTGTGAATCCAAAGACAAAACAAAAGTATAGTTATTGTCCTCAAGGAGCTTACAGTCAACTAGAACTGTAGATAATATTGAGTTCTCGGTCTGTATTCAAATGTTATATAAATTTTACTTTAATTCTTCCTGCATTCAAATCTTGATCACTTCAGAGATTATTAGTTCTAAAGTAAGGGAAACATTAAATCATTATATCTCTATTAGAAAATATTAATTAATTACTTATCTTCTCCTGGGACAATTGTGTTATAGTAGATAAGAAAACTTTAATTTGTATTCTCTGATAAGAGGCAGAATGACAGTGGATAGAAAGCTGTCTTCAAGGTCAAGAAGACTTGGGTTCAAGTCTTGCCTTTTACTACTGGTAGCATTATGAACAAATTACTTATGCTATCAGTACTCTATAAGTTGTAAAGAAGGAGCTGACTTGAACTGTTAAAGGATGTTTCCTCACCTGGCAATTCACTAAATCAATAAAATTACAGGTCCAGTTCTTTTTCTTATTCCTATTTTTAATGGTCCCAGCCATTAGAAACCAAGTTCTTTTAACTTCATTTCTAGTCTTAGTAAGGAATATACTCACATCTACTCTTTCAACAGTAGGTGGCACTAGCACACAAGCATCCAATCAAAATTCAAGTTCAGGAAATATTAAGAAGTAGAGAGGGGAAATTTAATATAACTAAGGACTAGGAATCTAACTGATTAATATCGAGACTTAAAAAACAACTTATGAGAGAGATGAGCTCTTGATGGTAGATTAAGGGCACAAAGAATTTTTTTAAGGCTGACCTGGATTTAACCGGAGCAGATGAGACATGTTTTTGGTATCTGAATGCATTGGCTGGTATTCTGGGTAGAACTTGGAAAAAACCTTTTCCCTGAAGAAACAGCCAGTCATCAAGTCTCACTCTTCTTCTAATGTTGATATTAGAGACAGAGGACAAAGGGCTATATTCTCACACTCCACTGCTAGTTGGGGAAAAAATGGGGAAAGAATAAGATTTGACTTATGGTTGGACTGTTTCAGAAAGTAGGCAGTTTCTCTCTCATTAGATATCCTCTATCACTGGATTTATAGTCAATTATTTGAGATGTTAAAGAGGGAAATCCTTTTTGTGTAAGAGTTGTATTCTGAGGTCCCTTTAGTCATTGAGAATCTATGCTTCTTTATGTCTTTTATGACTATGAATACATACTTCTGTGACAATTTAAGAGTAGAGTTGGTTGTTCAAGCATATAAAACCTTGAAAATTAGTCATGGGCTTCTACCTTTTTTTGTCCTGTAAAATATAAAGAATATAGCTGGCTCAAAAGAATGATTGCCATCTAAGATCATATAACAATGGTGATGGAGCTTCAGCAATAATCATATGGTGTTTGCCAGCACTTTTTTGTTTTGTGTTTGTAAGGTAGCATATGCGTAGCTATTTATCTGTGCTTTGGTCTTAAGCATACATTTTGGACAACTGTCGATGAAGAATGGTGGCACTTTCCATATGCATTGAAAACTGAGTCACTGATGACAGTATATTATTTTCATCCACCATATTTTTTTTGTTTGTAATAGGAGAACAATGAACACCCATTCCTGGGATCATGGGAAAGGATCTGTCTTTTGCCAAGTTATGTGGAAGGAAGAAGGTTGGATTGGTGAGCCCACTTTTAGAAGTAGTCGTGATGTAGAATGAAAGGGTCCAGCTCTCTAGTTCATATTAGTTGAAGATATTCTGGGACTATTTCCTGTCTATTTACTGCACAGTGAAGAAAAGTCATTTAACTAGCTATTGTTGTTGTTCAGTTGTGTTCAACTCTTTGTGACTCCATTTGGGGTTTTTTGGGCAGAGATGCTGGAATGATTTGCCATTCCTCTCTAGCTCATTTTGTAGATGAGGAAACTGAAATAAACAAGGTTAAGTGACTAACTCAGGGTCATCCAGCCAGTAAGTGTCTGAGGCCAGACTTGTACTCAGCCTGGCATTCTAGTCACTAAAACAATTGCCATGTAATTTATTTGCATTTTAACTTGTCTTTTGGTGTTGATTGGTAATCTTCCTAAGAGAGTAGCATGTTTTATTTCTATATTCTTTGCCTTCCTCCCAATATCTGAAAGAGTGCCTTGAATAGAGTGCTCAAGAAATAACTGCTGGCTTAAAAAGAGATACCATAATGTGTTTATACTTTTGTACTTTTTTATTTCCATGTCTTAAACAGGAGCATTTGATATTGTATTCCTTGGGACTCAGTTTTTAAAAATAGTGTTTGAACTCAGTTTCCCCTTTGCATAGGGGAATATGAATACCTTTTTGAACAAAAAAGATTCTCCACTTTATCCCCATTTGTCATCACTCTACCTAATCTTAAATAAGACAGAGAAAAAAAACACAATTTACTCTGAGTTCTCACTCCCCCCTCCCCCCCAAGCAGGTACTATTTCGCTACATTCCTTTTAAACACTACAGTGAACTAGTTTTCAGGAATGCATGCATCCAATAGCAGACCACTGGAGAATAAGAAGTGCTTTGAGCACAGGTAGCTGTGAGCTACCACACAAGCATGGCAAGATGGTGTAGGCAGAAAAAGGAGACATCCCATATTCATCTCCTACTCTAATAATGGACCGTCTTCTCCTCTGTAGGAAGAAGTATTTGATTTATGGTTTTAATAGCTAGCAGAAAAGAGTCTAAAGGGCCATTTGATTCCTGCAACTATCATTAGAAGATTGCTTCCTACCTTATGCCTTTTAATGTTTAGGTTTAAAAACAAAGTGAAAAAAACCCTTTTATTGGTACCTTTTTCTTTCTTTTTTTATGTAACCTTCAATTTTTAAACACATCTCTACACTTTCCTCCTTTCCAGAGATCCATCCAATTAAAAAAGAATTTTAAAAGCACCAGGAGAAAAGCATTTTGGCGAAACAAACCAACACATCAACTGAGGTGGATGGCATATGCCATGTTCCACATCCATAACCTTCCACCTCTGCAAATATTAGAGTTCAATGCATTTTCTTATCTCTTTTTTTGATGATGAGCTTGAGCATTACAATTATATAATGTTCAGTTTCTTTTTTGTTCTTTCCATTTCCATTTTCAGAATCACTGTGTGTACTTTTCTCTGGTTCTGTTTACATCAGCTTGTATTAGTTCATATGAGTCTTCCTATGCTTTTCTAAATTCCTCATATAAATAATTAACATAGTAGAGTAGTAATAATAAAATAATAGTAATATTGACTAGCATTTATACAGACTTTTAAAGATTGCAAAGCACTTTATACATATGTCATTTGATCTTCACAATCACTGTGTGAAATAGTTGCCATTATTATTCCCTTTTTATAGACAAATAAATTGAGACTGTGAAGATTAAGTGAATTGCTCAGGAACATACATCTAGTATGATATAATCTGATACAAGATTCAAACTTAGGTCTTCTTGAATTCAAGACCAGCACTCTATCTATTGTCACCTCAACACATTCTTTTGCCACAATTTATTTAACCATTTCCCAATTAATGCCACTAATCTAAAAATGTTATATTCATATAACCCTTGGGGAAAACATTTCCACATTCTATTAGGCTATTAAGAGGTTTATCCTGACATATGCCTTATATTTTATCTTGTCTTTTCACTTAATTGCTCTGATTTTTCCCTTTATGTATGATATAAAAAAAGTTGAGCTAGGAAAGGCTTATTCTAATCCTTACCAAGTTTCCTATTGCAATTCTCATTTTACAGATAAGGAAACACAGACTTTGAGAGAAGTGCTTTGCCTTAGCCAGTCAGGATTTGACCCTAGGTACTTACTGACTCTGAATATCCTTTGTCTAGCTAAGACACCTTTCTCATTCATTTATTCAATGAGTATTTACTGATCTCTTACTACAGAGGTAACAAAATGTGAGGTGATAGGGGACACCTGCAAAAGAAATGTGAAACTTGGCCCCTTTCCTCTGAGAGATGAGGATCTAAGCTATATATACACTTATCAGTGATATTGCTATCATTGATTAACCATTGTATTAGATTTGAAGATATTGCTTAATGGAGAGCACTGGTGAAGAAAAAGAATAAATGAGAAGAAAGAAAATGAGTTAAAAATTAAAAGAAAGAAAAATAATACCTTCAGTTTTTATGTTAAGTATCTGCTGCCCACAACTGCAAGTACAAATTGATTTATTCATTGCAAAGAGATTTGGCATCATATAAACACATCCATCAAGAGATAGCACTTCCTACCTCCTCTCCAAATCTTGTCTAGAGTCAGAAAAACTGCTCAAAATCCTTATCATTCATGCTTGTAAAGTGCTTTGCTAATTTTAAGTGCTGTGTAAATTAAGCTATTATTATTATTATTACCAAATGTATTTAGATTTATATACCTATAAATCAATAATATTTATCAAGAACCTGCTTTGTATGTAAAGATAGAAAGAAAGGATATGAGAGAAACTGAAGCCAAATCTTGCTCTCTATTCAGGAGGGGTTATCAGTTTAATTGGAGAGACAAAACTAACTTGAATGAATCAATTAGAGATGCTGGGAGCTTGATAGGGAAAGATGGTGGTGGTGATGGTGGTGGTGGTGGTGGTGGTGGTGGTGTGTGTGTGTGTGTGTGTGTGTGTGTGTGTGTGTGTGTGTGTGTGTATGTTAATAGGACTGGGAGACCAATGCCTCCAAGCCTTTATTGTTTGACATGAGTTTACCTAGTAGCTGAGGATGGAGTATTGGAAGAATTTTAACTCAATGGAAAGAATGCTACACCTGGAATCAGAGGACTTGGGTTTAATCCAAGTTCTTCAATTTACAAGGGTACCCTGATACATGAGCACCTTAAATCATGAGCAATTTGAGGATACGAGTAGTCATGCTAGGGAATTTTGCTTTAAGTCACTAGCAGATATTTGAATCATAAGCTTCTGACACTCTCCACTAGATAGCCTGCTGAATGTTTGGTTTCACAAGTTACATGAGGCTCTCTCATTTAGGGTAGTGTTTATCTGGCAGTGGGGAGCATCTGTATTGAATTGCTTTTGCTTTCTTCTTTACTTTTGTTTTTATTATTAGTTTTTTGGGCAAATTTCTTAACTTTTAACCATGATTCCTGATGATGGAGGAATTGAAGGAGTTATAGCAGCAGCAGCATAAGGAGATTTTTCAGGAAATCAGTGGGAAGGAGCCCAAGGTGGATGAAATAATCAGTACAAGCGAGATAAAGGAAATGTTGAGCATTTGGGAAAAAAGTTAAACAGTTTATTGAAAAGACACATCCAGAAAAAGTTGTAACAGGTCGTGTGTTGTAGCTGTGTAATAAAACTTATTTCACACATTATTGAAGTGTTCTGAAAGGGAGGAAGAAACAAACTTCCATGGAAAACTTTTTGTTGAAATAACCTCTAAGTGAAATTGAGGTGTAGCAAAATGGCCAAAATTAAATGAAGAAAATTAAAATAATTAAATAAAGTAAAAAATAGCAATAAAGTTATGTGAAGTTTAAATTTAACTCTTCCCTGATTGTGAAGATTAAATTGTAACCCCTGCCTATTTTTAGATTTAATCACCAAAGGTGTAAACACCCCATTCACACTTGAATGGGGAAGGTCTGTGACACACATGTGCAATAAGGGGTGATGAATCAGAATCAAACTAACTGTCCTTGGGCAGTCTTAAAGCAAAGATTCAACTGTGATTGGTAGACATAAAATTAGGGGAAGGCACAGGAAGTAATGCAAAAGAAAGTGTCTTTAAAAGGGAGTTACAACTTCCTGAGTGAGTGCTACTGCCAGTTCTTCATTCTTTGGAGTGGAGGCTGGTGGAGAATCTGCTGACCAGACCCAAGACTCTGTTCCTGGTAATGCTATTCTAAAATCTCTTCCTTTGGACTGGCACATGATGAGTGAAAAGCTAACTCTTCACTGCTGGATTTTCTGAAAGAAAAAAAAAAACTAGCCTCACGGGAGACTTACCTCTTGAGAGAGACTTCCCTAGGTACTTGGCTTTGCCGAGGCCTAAGGAGTAATTCTCCCTGCCTGGGTTGAGCCAGGGGCCAGGAGTAAATTACTTAGTGCTTAAGCTAGATATCTTACCCTAACCTCTCTCTGATTTTCTTTCATCACTCTTTCTTTATTTTGTAAATAAATTGTAAATAAATCTCTTTGGAATTAATATAAATTCCTGGAGACCCTATTTTAAATATAATCCAGTCTAACCTTTTATAATAAATAACCCCTTTTTACCCTTACAGTTACATATCATAAGTAATGTGCAAGGTCAATTTTGCTTTTAAATGTAGCATTATATGTGTAGACAGTAAGCTATGTTAAGAGATAGTACATGAAATGAAAACCTTTTCCGCCAGTATCTTTGACTGACCTTGAAGGTAAGTAACATTTCATAAGCAAGTTTGTTACTTTACATTCTTTCTTATTATCTAAAAATATATTTGTTATTTGTAAAGCACATTTTCATATTTAAAAGCATATAAAACCAAAAATTCATGTGTTTTTTGGGGGCCAGAATGGATTAATTGCATTTCCATTCATTTAAATGGGGAAATTCAATTTGATACATGAGCAATTTGAGTTACGAGCTTGGCTATGGAATGAATTCAACTCCTATGTCAGGGTACCACTGTATTAGCAATGTTACTTTAGGCAAATCATTTGGCCTCTCTGGGTCTGTTTCCTTCTCTGTGAAATGGTGAGGAGGAGTTGGTTGGATCAGATGATATCTAAGCTCCCTTACAACTCCAATTCTATAAATCTTATTATTTGGAAAGGGAGATAGTCAATAATCATTTATTAAGTCCCTACTATGTGCGAGGCAACAAAATAAGCATTGGGGGATATAAAGAAAGGCAAAAGACAGTCTCTGTTCTCAAGAAACTCATCACAGTTTAATGATAGAGATGATATACAATCAAATATGAATAAACAAATTATGGACAAGATAAATTGGAGCTAGATGGAAGGTGCTAGAATTATGAGAGAACACGAAAGTCTTCATGTAGAAGGTGATATTTTATTTTATTTTTTAAACCTTTACCTTCCGTCTTGGAATCAATACTGTGTATTTGTTCCAAGCAGAAGAGTGGTAAGGGATAGGCAATGAGGATCAAATGACTTGCCCAGGGTCACACAGCTAGGAAGTGTCTGAGGCCAGATTTGAACCTAGGACCTCCTGTCTCTATGCCTGGTTCTCAATCCACTGAGACACCCAGCTGTTCCCTAGAAGGTGATATTTTAGCTGGGACTTAGAGGAAGCCAGGAAAACTAGGAGGTTTAGATAAGGAAGAACATTCCAGGAGACAGCCAGAGAAAATACTTGGAGATGGAATGTTTTGTGCAAGGAATAGCAAGGAGGCCAGTGTCACTGGATCACAAGGTAAGTGGGGATAAGCAACTTTCCAACTGTATATATAGGGGGAGTCTAGGTTGTGAAGGACTTCGAAAGACAAATGGAGAATTTTATATTTGATCCTTCAGGTGATGGAGAGCCACTGGAGTTTATTGAATGGTATGTATGTGTGTGTGATAATGAAATTCATGAATGAGACCTTCAAGTTAAATAGTATATGGGGAGTAGAGAATAAGGACAGAGTCTTGGGGGACACTCACCTTTATCAGACATGATCTGGACAAAGATCCAGCAAAGAAGACTTGAGTTGTGGGTAGTGAGGTAAGAAGGATAGATTAGTATAATGAAAACCTAAAGAGAAGTGGCTATCAGGGGGAAGAGGTTGATCAATTGTCAAAGGCTACAGAAAGGTCAAGAAGGATAAAAATTAATAAAAGGCTGTTGGATTTGACAGTTAAGAGATCAGTGGCAAATTTGGAAAGAACAATTTTAGTTGAATGATGAGTCAAATGAAGCCAGACTGACATAAAAAAAAAAGAGAGAGGAAGGGATAGTAGGAATAAGGAGATTGACAGCCTAGGGGGAGGCATCAATTTTATAGAAAGGTAGGGGATTGTGCTGAGGCTGGTCTTTGAGAGGGGGATGCACAGTGTGGACAGGGAGAAAGAGTAGCCGTATAGTAAGCAGCCTTTTCATCTAGGCCAGACTTTCAGAAATATCTCAGGGACAGTCACCCCAGGGAGAAGACAGAACAGGGAGAAGACAGATTCTGGGATGTGTGCAGTATATTTTGGATGAGACTGGGAACACATGTATGTGGGGATGGGGGACAAAAGAAGAGAAGGAAATCTAGTACTAGGTTCAGTAAGCATGCAGGAGTTTTAGGGAGAGACAACATGGTTTAATGAAGAGAACATGGGATCTACTGATTATTCACATTAGAATGTAGAATGGTTATAATTTCTTATAGCATAATAGTATTCCATCACCAACATGTACCACAAATTGTTCAGCCATTCCCCAATTGATGGACATCCCCTTGATTCAACTATCATTTCTATGCCAATCATTCCCAATCTGTATATCTATCCTGAGCTCCATTTCCACATCACCAACTGTTTTTTTTTGACATATCTAATTGAGTGTCCAGTTGTCACTTGAAACTCAACAGACTTAAATTTTCTCATGTTTTAAACTTCCTCATTATTGTTCTGATTACCATTATTTTTCCAGTCACCAAATTCACAGCCTTGAAGTCATCCTCAACCCCTCATTTATACTCACTTTACATATCTAATTACTTGTCAAACAATTGTTTCTACCTTCATACTATTTATCAAACACCTCTCTCTCTCTCCCTCTCTCTCTTCCCCCACCCCTCTCTCTCTCTCCACACAGTCAAAACCTTAGTTCAGGACCTGATTACCTTTCACTTTTATTATTGCTAGAGTCTTCTTATTATTCCCCCTGCTTCAAATCTCTTCACTCTAATCCATTGTCTACATAGTTGCTAAAGTGATTTTTCCTAAATATTAAATCATGTTTTCTTATGTGATAAACAATGTAGTAGCTACAATGATTTCCTCTTGCCTTCAGAATCAAATAAAAAAAATCTCTATTTGGTATTTAAATCCCCTCATAATTCAAACCTTTACCTTTCTAGTCTCCTTATGTTTTGCTTCTTCCACTCTTTTTGATCCAGCTAGATCAAGTGAAGAAGATTGCTTTTCTCCACTACTAACTACTCCCTTCCTTACCCCAACTAGTAAGCACTCAACAAAGTTTGTTGATGACTTTGTTCCATTGGAAAGAATTCTGGATATGGAGTCAGAATAGCTAGGTTTTTTGAAATCCTTTCCCTCCTTACTATCTGTGTGACCCTGAATAAATCACTTGACCTATTTAGGTGTCAGTTTTCTCTACTGTAAGATAGGAGGGGTGTTGTATTGGGTTATCTCTAAAATTCCTTCCAGTTTTAAATCTATGATTCTATCATAATAAGGGTTATGTTTTTCTCTTGCTGACATTCATAGGGCCCTGCTCCTTTGAGCTTTGTCTGCTGAGAAATAGAATGTAAAGAGCTGCAGTGTGGCTATCATGATTGACCCAGGGAAGAATATATCAGATGAAGTAAAGGAAATGTTAAGACAGAGGAAGAGAAGGAAAAAAAGAAGGCAAAATGATGATCAGAGAAGAGACTTGGTCTGTCTTTCCCAGTTTTCCATTGTGAGACTGTGTAGTCATTTGTTGGAACATGTTAGTGAGGCAAATAGACAGGTTGGAGAGCTTGGAGGAGCAACTGATAAGAAGAAAAGCAATGAGAAGAGCTTTCTTTTTTCTGTACTGAGATTTTCCCAGAGCATACTTCCCCCGGGCAGTGGAGAGTAGTCAAATTATTTGTTTCAAGTTCCCGAACCTCTCAACAATGTGATCCTTTTGGAGTCTGGAGAAAGGTAGCATTTGGGAACTATGTTTTATTCTGCGGACCCCTGTGTTCATTCCCAGAGTGGGGTGAGTGGCTGATGGAGCTGAATGTGGTTGTTGTCTTTCTCAAGAGCCCCTAGCTCTAGTACATTTATCTTTTAACAGTCAAGCAATAGACATGATTAGCTCTTAGCAAAGACATTTACCTAGATGGCATATAAAGAATAGAAACTACTTCTCATAAATCCAATGCACCCCTTACTATAAGAACAAATAGCACTTGTCTGAAGAATACAATCAAGAAGAGTAATATTAGGAAAATCAAGGGCAAAAGTAGAGGGTTTGATTTTGGCAAGAATGGAACAAGGGAAGAAAGAATGGGAGTAACATGAAGGAATATGTGGTATAGAATTGGGAGGAAGAGAAAGCTTCCAACCATTGGCCTCAATAGTTTTAGTAAAGTATGAAGCAAAGTTCTTCTTGTGGTGGGATTGATATGGATAGTTTTCTTTGAGATGAAAAGTTTCAAAATAGCTGCTTTGGAAAAGTATACTAGAAGGACAATAAGGAAAGAATAAAAGGATTAATAGGCAAACATGTGAGCCCAGTTGAGATCCAGTCTACATGACTGTGTGACTTCCTTCACTGAGTTAGTAGCTTGCTAACAGGAGCAAAGAAGACTGATGGTGGAAGTAATCCAGGTTAGGATTTGGGAAAGGATGAGTGCAGAAAGGACAGGGACACTAGGGATTCAAGATTAAAGTTGCTTCCCTCTTGTCTTTTGAAAACCTTGCCCCTAAATTACATATTAAATAGTTTTGAGAAGTTAGCCCAGAAACTGAAATACTACAAAAAAGTATTTTTGTGTGTGAGAAAAGTGTATTATAAACTCAAAACAACAAACTAATAAATAAACTTTGGAAACAGCATGTCTATAGATTATAAATTTTTCAAATCAAAGTCAAGTAAATTTAATTTTGAGAATTTGGAGGAAATTTCAACATGTCCATTGAAATAATTAGAAGTAGGAATGTCACAAAACCAAGTTGGAGTCAGTGGTTTTTATAGCCTTTTAGAGTTGGGAAGACTAGAGGCCATCTAGTTTATCCTCTACAGAGTTGCCAAAGTGATTTTTCTAAAGCACAGGTTTGACCTTACTCAATTTAATATAGCTATGATTGTTAGAAAATATCTAGCCTAAATCTATCTCTTTTCAACTTTCATTTCTTACTCCTAGTTCTGCCCTCAGTGGCCAAACAGGCCAAACTCTAATCCCTCTTCTACATGATAATATTGTCTCTCCTGCTTTCTCTTCTTCAGGCTAATCTTTCTTCAACAAATGTTTGTCTGTTTTGAACCAAAGGCCTTTCACCATTCTGATTGCCTTTCTCTGGATACTCACTTAACATATGATATCCCACATAGTATCATCTACAAAATTTCTAATTATTTGGTGATAATAGCTAATGTTTATGCAGGCTTCAGGGTTTTCAGTGTGCTTAACAAGTATTATCTCATTAGAAACTCATAAGAACTTTGTAAAGTAGGTATTATAGGTATCATTATTCCAATATTAGAGGTATAGAAACATAGGTTCAGAGAAATGAGATGATTTTCCCTTGATCAATGTCAGAGGTATAGTAAATATCTAGATTTTTCTGACTCCAAGTCTAATATTCTTTTCCATCATATGGACATGTCTTCTTTCCCTATGGTCTATCTAGCTCCATGATGCCAAACAGCCATTTTGAATGAAATGATTGATAATAATAACTCATATTTTGCATAGTGACATTTCTGGGTTATACATGTATTATCATGCAAAACATATTTCCATGTTGATCATTTTTGTAAGAGAATACTCATATAAAACCAAAACCACCCAAATAAAAACCCAAATCAACTAAAGTGAAAAATTGTATGTTTTAATCTGTACTTCAACTCCAACAGTTCTTTCTCTGGAGATGGATAGAATTCTTTATCTTAAGTCCTTCAGAATTGACCTGGATCATTGTATTGCTGAGAGTAGAGAAGACTTTCACAGGTGATCATTGTTGTTACTATGTATAATGCCCTTCTGGTTCTGCTTATTTCACTCTGCATCAGTTCATGTAGGTCTTTCCAGCTTTTTCTGAAAACATCTTGTTCATTATTTCTTATAGCACAATAGTATTCCGTCACCATCTACTTAGTATTTTTTTAAAAAAAGTTTATAAGACTCTTTTTCTTGTGACAGTGCTATGACATAGGTACTGTAACTATTACAATTATAATTATTATATAATAATTTAAATATTATTATTTTATAGATGGAAAAAACTAAGGCTCAAAGAAGTTACCTATGATCCCATAGCTACAGATTTGGATTTAAAATCGAGGTTTCCCCTCACATTAAGGATATCACTTACTATTAGATCATGCTGCCTCTTCTCACCAGAGAGGCATAACTTCTTGTACTTGCCATAGTCAAATTCAATTCTTTGTCTTTCATGGTGAAGGCAGGTGTAAGGCACAGTGGACTTTTACTCAAAAATCCCGCTTCAGTTATTTACTTGCTGTGTGATCCTGGACAAGTCACTTAACCTCTCTGTACCTTGGTTTCCTTATCTGTAAAATGGAATAATAATAGCACCTACCTCACAGTGGTTTTGTGAAGATCAAATGAGATAATATTTATAAAGATTTTGTAGACCTTAAAAAGCTATATGTTATTGTTGTGTTATAAGTAAATAATAGCTGGTATGTTGAAACACAAACTATTTTAAGTATAATTTATCTAATGTTGGTATATTGATAATAGGTATTGAATATTGAGCTGTCAGGGTTAACCTATTTGAAGGTGGTGGATGGAATACTGGGAAACAGCTTAATCCAACTCTTATTTATTTCTAGTGGAGGTAGGGAGAGGAGATATAGGAAGTAGGAAATCAGAAGTTAGGAATAGAACAGGAATCTCTTAACCTAACACTAAGATCTCTAAATAACCCCCCCCCCCCACCAACTGACTGCTTTCTTTGCAGCTTCTTCATGTCTACACAGTAGACCTGACTTAATGACACTCAGTTATCTTTAAATAATAATTTTTCTATCTAACTGTATGTATGTATGTAGTAGTCTCTCGGTAACCGAGGACGACTATTGACTTTGTGCGTTTTTGTGCACAAAGACACCTGTGTATGAAGATTTAAGTGGAAGAGTCGATGCACAGAGACAGTCCCACTCTCTTGGCATTGGAAGCCTGGGTCCAGTGGCACGAAAAGTTGTTACGACTGGAGACTTCCTTAGCTGCTTTGGATGGCCGTGTTGTCTTTTGTGCTCCAAAACGCCCTAAGCACTCCACAGTGCTATCTAACTAAGCTATGCTAAAACAATGAATTTAAATTTTAATCAACTACTTAAGAAATTTCTCTATCAGCTGTCAGTTGTACTGTGTACTGTGGGGAATAGACCTTAGAGATAGACCCATCTCTCTCAAAGTACGGAGAAGGAAAACCCCAGAGTAATTTGACTCTTAACTAAAGGTAGTAAGTCTTCTTAACTTTCTTAAGTCTCTTCTTCTAACTCCAAATGCCATCAGATCTCAAATAGCTACCCCTGTTCTCTCAGACTGCCAAAGAACATGGAGCTCAGAATTCTTTCTTCACTGGGTTTTATGCTTTTCCTTTACTTAAAGAGTGGGAAGCAAGTGCTCTCTGTTCCTCCCTCTTAAAGGGGAGAGCATTAAAAACACACACACACACACACACACACACACACACACACAAACCTTTTCTCTGACCTAAACCCCTGCACCTAATAAGACAGAGCAAACTAAATAAAACCCTAAAATCCTTATCACAACAGTTGTTTAGTCATGTCAGACTCTTTATGACTCTATTGTTCATTCGCATGGAGTTTCCTTGACAGAGATGCTAGAGTGGTTTGCCATTTCCTTTTCTAGTGGATTCAGACAGAGTTTAGCAAGTGTGTGAAGTTAGACTTGAACTCAGGTCTTCTGGATTATCCACCGAGCCTCCTAGCTGCCTAAAATGGTAAATAAATATTAGCTATTATTTATCATCATCTTGATGAAATTGGGGAGGAGTGGAATAATGATTTTTGCAAACTATTTGTAAGGTTTGTTCATTGTACCACTTCAAAAAATGACCCATGTTCTTTTCCTCATTAGATATACATATATATATATTTTTATATATATATATACATATATATATATAGTCAATCTCTATACATAGAATTAGGATTAAAACATCAATTCTAAAGTTCTTAGACTTGGTAACAAAATAATTTTTGATGATTCATTTATTTGATTTTTGATTATTAAAATAATTTAAATTTTTTCCCATTCATAGATTTCCTTCTATAACATTTTTTTTCTAGAAAGTTGCTATTCATTTTTCTCCCAATTTATTGTAGTAAACTGAATTTATGTAGAGCAATAAAACATGTCAAGTTTAACAAAGTTAATCTGATCTATGTTACTCCAATACTTTATAAGATTTATTAGAATCTTTGTCTCTAAGTCTAATGTGCAATGCACAGTTTAGAATAATTGTTATGTAGGCAGCTGGAAGATACAATTTGAATAGAAAAGAAATTCATTACGTCACAACATTATTAGAGAAACAGATATAGAATTACTAGTGTTTAAATCTATTTTCAGTATTTTGAAATTATATGTTACACAAAAATGTTAAAGTAGAGGAAGCTTTATGTGTTATTGAATCTCTAGTTTCTTTGAGCAGATGCCAAGGGCTAATGATCATAATTATTATTATTATCATAATAATAGTAATGAATAGAAAGGCTATTTTAAAATATGATGCTTTTAAAAATAATATTGAAGATGACAAAGTGTATATCATGATTTCTCCAATAAAGGCCAAGACCATAAAATTACATCATAATTATTGTTTCCAATGACACATACTTATACTTCAACTGTCTTTTTTTAAAAACATAGTTAAGGTGAGAAAAATTAAATCTGTATCTATATCTATATGTGTGTATTTGCTAAATACTTTTAACATTTTAAAAGAAATGTTTGTTATGCCATGAAGTGTTATTATATGAACATTTTACACAACCTGGAGAATCAAGAACTTTTCATCTTATAGATAAATTAATATAATTGTCTTGTGAGTCATTATAAATAACTCCTATGTTTGGAATTAATTTATTGACCATCAAAATTTTTGTATCATAAAAATTCATCCAGAATTCAAGAAAACTTTTTAAGTCCAGAGCTGGGGCAAGGATTAGTCAAAGTAGGCAGCCAGCAATAGTGAAATACTCATTGAGTTTTTTTTTTCAGTCAAGAATATTTTAAATGACTTTTCCAAATGCATATAATTTTAATTTAGAAAATTTCATGTTCCAAGAAGATAGGAATATAATAAATCAAATTGTGTATGCCATGGTGAAGAATCCAAACCTCTGAGTAGATGACACAGGGACCACAATTTTAAGCACCAGAAGATATGCTTTTTGTCCCTTCATAAAGGGATACAAATATCTTGTGTTGGTTCTGCTTCTAAACTCTTTTTCCTGGTAATTTTTATTTTATTCCTGATGAACATATATATGTACACACACACACACACACATATGCAATGGCCAACGAGTAATATGGAGAAACATATACTTGTTTTCCATAGTTTTCATTGCCATAAGCAAATACACATATAAAACCAACCCCCCAGAAGAAAAATACAAATAAACTAAAGTGAAAAATAGTATGCTTTGATCGGTATTGTGACTCCAACAGTTCTTCCTCTAGAGATAGATAGCATTCTTGGCCTTAAGCCCTTTAGAATTGTTCTGTTTCATCAAAGAGCTGAAAATAGCTGGCTTTCACAGTGGATGATCATACGATATTGCAGTTACTGTATATGATGTTTTTCTGGTTCTGCTTATTTTATTCTGCCTCAGTCCATATAGGTTTTTCTATCTTCTGAAATCATTCTGCTTACCATTTCTACAGTAGCATTCTATTATAACCATATGCCACAATTTGTTCAGTCATTTCCCAATGATGGATATCCCTTCAATTTTCAATTCTTTGCCACCACAAAAAATACTGCTATAAATAACTTTGCACAAGTAGGTCTTTTCTCCTGCTGACAAATATTTTAAAAATTAGACCATTGAGTAATATTTTCAAAACATATAATTCCTTTGATCAGTTCTAATTGATAATTCCTTCTTAATATCTTAATGTATGTTCCATAGAAAAAGCCCAAGATCTGAAGATGATAAATAAATGACTAGTTTTCATTGCTTTTGGAGTAAAATGTATCGTGATGCTTCTTAATCAGGCTCTATTTCCTCTTGCTAATTTCCTTACATTTGGAAAAAAAATTTTTACTTAGCAACCCATTGTTTCTAACTATTATGAATGCCCACATAGAACAAAACTAAGAGAGAGTGTCAGGACACATGGAAATTAAACATTTGGGTTCTTAAAAATTTCTAAGTATAGCAATAGAATTACATAATAGAGAAAAATTATTTTATTTTAAAATTATTGTTACTTTTTTCTTTTTAGAATTTTAGAGCCAGAAGAGACTTTAGAATTCAATTTGATAATTTTATAGATAAAGAAACAAAGACCTAATGAGGGGCAATGTCTAACCTCATACTTCTTTTAGCACAATTAGGACTCAAATTCATTTTTTCATGACTTTTGGTTTGAGGCTCTTTTTGCTATATGATAATTTCTGTCTAATCTGAGTCACCTATTTTGCCCCTTCTCCTTCACTTTTAGCTTATGCTACTTTCTGTCATGGTTCTTTAAGTAGTCATCTATCCATTATATTCAAAGTTTCCTTTGAGTAAACTGTATGCCCTATTTTATCTTTGGTATTTGGGGACAACTAGGTGGTGATGTGCATAGATTGCTGGACCCAGAGTCAGGAAGACTCATTTTGCTGAGTCCAAATTTGGCTTCAGACCGTCACTAGCAAGTCATCTAACCCTGTTGCCTCAATTCTTCATCTGTAAAATGAGCTGGAGAAAGAAATGGCAAACCGCTCTAGTACTTTTGCCAAGAAGACCCCAAATGTGATCATGAAGAGTCAAACAATTGAAATGACTGAACAACAATTATCTGATGCTTTGAAATGTATCCTACTAACTGTTTAACAGATATTTGATGAATTAAAATAAAATATTTATTGAGTTTCTGTAGAAGCTGATTGGCAGAAACAAAATAAGTTGGAGGCACTTCTTTGTGTTCATGGAAATGATTACTTGATTCATTGGTTCAATGGAGTCACTTTTTGACTTGTTCATTGTCATGTTACTGCAAGCCACGTAGTTCTGGTATGTCTGGAAGCAATGTAGATTGGGTACTATTCTTTCCCAGAGGTCTTCAGGAGCAAGATAGAATCCCTGGAAAGTCTTAGAGACAGCGGACCTAGAGCAGGATGTTAGATAACCTCTAGAGGTTCCTCGAGAGGTTCTGGGCTTCCATGATACTCAGCCACTGAGGTCTGGTAGCTTTCAATGTAAGTGCTTATTAATGAAATTATAAATCACAAACAACAGATGTCACACATCACTTTTAGGAGCTCTTTTAAGTTTTATATTGAGGTTAATTGTATAGGACATCATGATCTTGTTTCTATTGAAACTTGTGTTTATATGTGCTGGGACTGAATTCTCTTTTGGGGTGAAATGTGTTGGTTTTATTTCCCAATACTTTATTGTTGTTAGATAATTGTTTCTACTCATTTTCCCTTGTAATACACCTCACTGAAGACTAATCATTATGATACCACTTGCAATGCTTTTTGCCCCTACATAAATATATATAGTAACTATCTTTTCTAAATAATATCTCATGCTTTCTTTTTATATTCATTTGAATTTCACTGGCTGATGATGGGGCAACGTAAATGTATAAATTTGACTTTGAGTCGTATTGTATAGGATTTAAAAAATGAATTTCAAAAATTATAAATCAAGGATATTTTGCTCAACTTATTTCTTTTATATTGGAAGGGATATTAATTGTTTTTGTGTAGCAAAACATTTTTACATAAAGACATGCTATGTTATACAAAGACATGCTTTCTATATCCATGTTATAATTAATTAATCATTCATGTAGACTGACTATTCTGTTTAACCACTTTCATTAGTGAAAAATGAAGATAGGATATTTTTTCCACTATTACTTAGGAAATAAAAGTATAGGAACTTGACCTAATTTTTCACTGGAATAGAGAACTACAAGTTGAAGAAACATCCTTTATCAATGCAAATCAGTACCATCTCTTCGATTTGGATCTTAGAGAACTGCCTATGGCAGAAAGGTTGTGTTTTGCCCAGGGTCACACAGTCAGTATTTGTCAAAGGTGATCTTGAACTACATATTCCCAGATCTGAGGACAGTTTTTGTATCCAGTATTCTGCTTCCAGTAATGCTTTAACCCCAAGACATTGACTTCTAGTTATTGACATTACAATTCCCCAAAACTCTGAACTTCTAATTCTCTTTTACTTTTAAGAGTAGATAGTGCGCAGTAATCATACATTCTCGCCACCTCCCTACCCCTGAATTCCTTAGTCTTTCTTTTGTTTCCATAAGGATGTAGAGACTCTTTCTCCAAGGTCATCATTGACTTCTTAATTATCAAAAACAATGACCCTTTCTCAGTTTTTCATTCTCCTTAAACTAGCTGCAGCATTTAAGTCTGACAATCATCCATTACTTCTTTACATTTTCTTTTCCTTTGGCTTTCATGGCATTGTCCTTTCCTGGTTCTCTCTGTACCAATCTGACTATTTTTTGATGATCTCTTTCACTGATCCATCTTCATTCTCCTGCCATCTAAGTAGTGATGTTAATGCATGCAAATTAATGAACATAAATGCATTTACTAAATTGCACGTTGTAGGCACCATGCTAGGTGATGAGAATATTCTGTCCTTATTTAGGATGTTACATTCAAATTGGGGGTAATCAGTACATATAGGAGAATGATGTCCAGAGAAGGAAGTTTTGGCCTAGAGTTCACAAATGGTTATTATTGGAAAATGAGCTGACATGCCCATTCTGGAAGCAACAGTGGCATGGTTTTGATTACTGTTCACAGAGCAAGAAGTGGAAAGTGAGGTAGGAGGAAGGAAGGTGATATATTTTTGCCTGAAATGCAGATATATGGCAAGATGTCTCAAGATGATGAATGTGAAATATGGTCTAGGGCTATCTCGATAGTTAGTAGGTGAATTTGCACTCTCAATCAACAATCAGGACAGCTTAACCCCGGGAAGCATTCCAGAGTTAAGTAGATTAACTATCCTAGGCATAATACCCACAAGATTAGACTGGAGAGTGCTAGCCAAGATGGGGAAAAGGTGTGCAGGTGACAAGATGCTCTGGTTGGACAGATACAAAGCATGTTTAGAGGCCAACTAGATATGATAGGTTAGATAGGTTTGCCCTCACTCACCAATCAGAGCAGTTCCATTATAGGGCAGTTTTGAAGGCAAACATTTCCCACCACCACTCTGATCTCTACCCCCTTCTTTTGCCTCTCTACATTCTCTCCTCAGACAGTCTCATTCACCTTCATGGTTTCCAACCATCTGAAATGACTCTCAGATCTATACTTTTTCATTTCCAGATCTCCAATCCCAAATTTCCATCTGGTTTCTCGACATCTCTACCTGATTGTCCTGTTAATTTCACACACCTACTATATAAACTTCTCAGTACTCCATGGAAACAGATTATTTCCCCAACTTCCCCATTTCTATCAATGGCACTGCCACTCTTCCAAAACACCTCAGCTTGAAAACTTAGGACTGACTTTGACTTTTCCCTCTCTTTTACATCCTGAGTTCTATCAATTAATGTCTACTAATTAATTCTTCCTCTGAGATAGCTTTCATATCTTCATCATCATTATTATCATTAATAACCATTTATCAAGCACTTACCCTGTGAAGATTTCTTTTTACTTGCTATGGGTATTTTCTGTAAGGATGTTTTTCTGTTTCAAAAGATTTCTATATTTTAAACCAACCATAGCACATTAGAGTAGTTTTTGTTTTTAATCTTATCTTTAAATGTGCATGCATCTATGTAAATACTAAGCTTTTAAGTCAGAATGGAACTGTCAACCCTGTTCAGATCATGAGAACACATGCCTACTTGTGAGAGAGCTTCATTTATTTCTGTGGCTATAATTGCAAAAGAGCATGAATGGCAGGAATGGTTGCAGGAAACTCTGAAAGTTTTGAGTCTGTTCCATGTTTTGTCATTATTTAGAGGATAATTAGAATTGAAATGGTAGGACCTTTAATGAGCTGCTTAAATTCCCTAATGACTGGAAGACTGGAAATGAGTGAGACATATATACTTCTACATGAGTAAGCAATTGCTGCTAGGATTAAGACAATCAGTCAACAAGCATTTAAGTGCCTACTGTGTGCAGTCATTGAAGTAGTGGAAAGAGTGCAGGAATTGGAGTGAAGACATAGGTTCAAGACCCCTCTCAGACACCAATTAGTTGTGTGAACCTGGGCAATTACTTTGCCTAAGTGCTTCACTTACCATATTGGAGAAATGAAGAGATGGATTCAGCTTCTAAGATCTGTTCTGTTTCTAAATATATGATCCTATGATATATATACAGAGAATGAAACAATACATACTCCAAAGAAATCTCCTCCCCTTCTAATGGGACAGATAATAAATACATATAAGTATATGTACTGGACATATATATACATATATATATATATAATTTTGTTTCTATAAGTATATATCTATGTATATAATAGATATGAAGTAATAAATTCAAGGTAGTTTGAGAAAAAAGCATTAGCAGTTGTGGGAGTGATCAGGCAGGGCTTCATATAGAAGATTGTACTTAAGCTGAGTCTAAAATTTTTTTAAAATATATTTTTACATATTTTTTAATAAACCCTTACCTTCTGTCTTGGAATCAATACTATGCATTGATTCCAAGGCAGAGAAGTGGTAAAGGTTAGGCAATGGGGGTCAAGTGACTTGCCCAGGGTCCCACAGCTGGGAAGTGTCTGAGTTCAGATTTGAACCTAGGACCTCTTGTCTCAAGGCCTGGCTCTTAATCCACTGAGCTATTCAGCTGCCCCCAGTTTTATGCTTTTTAAAAGCATTATTTTGAGAAAGGATTCAAAGGTAACACAGATTGTCATAGAGGTCCATGACAAAAAAGATGAAAAATCTCTCTGCTAGAGGCAATTGGAGATTACTATCTAGGCAACTAGTGGGGTCAAATCTGTGTTAAGGAAGATAACTTTGGCAAGACCATAGAGTGTGGAGGGTGGGTTGGAGTAGAGAAACACATGAGATAGGGATATCAATTAAGAGGCTGTTACAATCATCTGAGCAAGAAGTGATGAAGGTTTGAATTAATGTAATGGCTTTATGGGTATAGTGAAGAGGTCATATGTCAATGATGTGAAGGTAGAAATGTCAGGATTTGGAAAATTTTTGGATATAGGGAATAAGGAGACTGCAGTGATGTTTAACAGAGCTGGGGAAGTTTTAAAGAGAGGATTTGGTGGAAAAGATAATGAATTCAGTTTTTGAGTGTTCAGCTTGAGATGTCTCTTGAACATCCTGTTTGAAATGTCCACTAAACTTTTAGTGATATGAGACTGAAGTTCAGGGGGAAAATGGTACTGGAATTACAGAATTGGTAGTCATCTGTATGAAGAGGATAATTAGACCCAAGGAGCTTATGAGATGATCAAAACATAGAGTGTAAAGATAGAAGAGGACTAAGGACAGAACCTTGGGAAACATTTAGAGTTAGAGGACATTATATCGATGATCAGCCAACAAAGGATGCAGAGAAGCAGTGGTCAGATGGGAAGAGGAGAAGCAGGACACAGGATTGTCATGAAAATTGAAAAAAAAATACAGAAGAAAAGAATGACCAACAGGGCTAAATATGCAAATTGAGCATGTAAAGAAGCATGAGCAAAGAGCAAACTATTTAATTTGGTAAACAGGAGAATATTGGTAAGTGGAGAGCTGTTTCAATTTAATGAAGTCATATCGTAAATGGTTGAGGAATGAATATAAGAATGGGAAAGGAATTCAGTGAGTATACAACAGCTCCTTCCTTCCTTCCTTCCTTCCTTCCTTCCTTCCTTCCTTCCTTCCTTCCTTCCTTCCTTCCTTCCTTCCTTCCTTCCTTCCTTCCTTCCTTCCTTCCTTCCTTCTTCCTTCCTTCCTTCCTTTTCTTAGACTAAGAAGAAGAGGAGAGATATATAGGAAAATAGTTTGAAGAGATGGTAGCAGTAGTAGTAGTCTCTCGGTAACTGAGGATGACAATTGTCTTTGTGCGTTTTTGTGCACAAAGACACTTATGCATGAAGATTTAAGTGGAAAAGTCGATGCACAGAGACAGTCCCACTCTCTTGGCGTTGGAAGCCTGGGTCCAGTGGCATGAAAAGTCGTTACACCTGGAGACTTCCTCAGCTGCATTGGATGGCCGTGTTGTCTTTTGTGCTCCAACACACCCTAAGCACTCCACAGTGCTTTGTTGCGTCGCCCTCTCAGCCATTGAACCTTCTTATTGGTTTCTTCCATCTGTTCAGCAGAAGCAGTCTTTACATGCTGGGTGAGCAAAGCCCTAGTTCACCAGGGGTCGACGACCCGATGGCTACTCTCACAAGGTTTAGCCAGCCTGTCAAAGCTGTTGCCCGGGGTGTGGCCGCTGCCGCATGCATTAAGAAGAAGATAGTACCTGATTTGAGTCTTGAAGGAAGGTACAGATTTATATTCCAAAGTTTTAAAAATCTGTTTTTAAAAAGAGAATAAGTTTACATTTAAGAGGCATTTTGTAAAATATAGTTTCATAAGCAGTTCCTAAATGTATTTATAACACTGAGTATGGATCTCTCTATGCTGCCATTAAATTCTACCTTGTATCATACTTATCTGTGTGTATGTTATCTTCCTTACCTTGGATTTCCTGTGCCTTGAAGACAATCACTGTGATTTTTCATCTTTTTATCCCTAGCCTTAAGTAGTAGTAGTCTCTAGGTAACCGAGGATGATGACTGTCTTTGTGCGCTTTCATCTGTGATGTAGACGAGTGTGCACAAAGACACTTGTGCGTGAAGATTTAAGTGGAAAAATCTATGCACAGAGACAGTCCCACTCTTTCGGCATTGGAAGCCTGGGTCCATTGGCATGAAAAGTCGTTACACCTGGAGACTTCCTCAGCTGCATTGGATGGCCGTGTTGTCTTTTGTGCTCCATCACGCCCTGAGCACTCCACAGTGCTTTGTTGCGTCGCCCTCTCAGCCATTGAACCTTCTTATTGGTTTCTTCCATCTGTTCAGCAGAAGCAGTCTTTACATGCTGGGTGAGCAAAGCCGTGGTTCACCAGGGGTCTATGACCTGATGGCTACCCTCACAAGGTTTAGCCAGCCTGTCTAAGCTGTTACCTGGGGTGTGGCCGCTGCTGCATGCATGCTAGCAGCTACTAGGAGCCACAAGTGAGAGCTGGGTGTCAGGTGAGGGTCAGAGGCTGGAGAGCTGCCCTAGGAGGGCACAACAAGCCCTCCATACCAAAGATATTACTCCTCCATGAGCACCCCATACACCCATGGTATGGTAGCAGTAGTATGTTGGTAAATATTTAACAACTAGCTTTCATCTCCAGCATTTCCTGAAGTCTAAATAATCAACAAAACATTAAACCAAACCTGATTTGCAACACTGCTAATATCTGAGGTGTAAATGCTCAAATCAAAAATTTAATAATTTACTCTCAGGAGTGAGTTGGGTTGACTCCAAAACACCTATGGTCTGGTGAATTTTTTTAAGACTGAGGAAGACTTGGATGAAGTCTTATGAAGGCAGTAGGGAAGGAACCCGTACATAAAGAGAAGGGGCCATTACTGAAATCTGCTGCAGAAAAGTGTGGAGAATAAGAGCAAGTGCACATGTAGAAGAGTTGACTTCAGCAAAGAGAAGGACTACCTGATTGTCAAAGACTGAAGGAATTGAGGCTAGGGTAGAAGGGAGAATGTTAAGGGGTTTTGAGATGAGAATGGGAGAAGGTGGGGTTTATATCAAATAGTCTTATTTTTTTTAATAAACTAAAAGACTTCTTAGTGGAGAGAGAGGAGAGGAGAAGATATGGGAGACTTCAAGAGGAAAGAAAAGGTTTGAAATAGTTTTTGTGGGAAATGGGATATGGAATCAATTAAGAAGAAGTGAAAGGACTATCTTGTTCCAGTGAGGATCCATTTAAGGTTGGGTAACATGAATTTGTAATGTATCCAGTCAGCTCAGTTGTATGACTTCCTCAGTTCAACAGGCCAGGAGTAGGAAAGAAGGAAGCAGACGGTAGGAGATATCCAGGATTTAGATGTGGCAAGAGATGAGCAGTGATAGGACAAGAAAGCAGGGGATTCAAGAGCACAGGGAAGTGTTGAGTTGAAATGGCCAATTGCAAGCTTGACATTGATAAGGAAAAAAAAAAAGCAAAGTCAAAGTAGGACTAATGTTAGAGAGAATACTGGAGGTAGAGGAATGGAAGATCTCTGTGGATAAACAGTAGACTTTGGAGGATTGAAGGATAGGGGGAGATGGAAGTATATGCAGTTAAGATAGAGGAATGTCAAGTTTCTAATCCCCTGCTTCCTTGCCCTATCAGAGTGGGATACTATTGGGTAGTGGTGAGATCCATATGTAACTATATGACTGAGGTTGCATGGAGAAAGTCATAGTATTTAAGGAAGTTGAGGAGTTGGATAATTAAGTTTGAAAGAGCTTATAAATGGATATTAATGGGGAGGTGCTGGGGAAGAGAGGATATTGATGGGCCAGGTGATGAGTTCATTGAAAAATTTTAATTGAATGGACTTAGAGAAGTGGAACTTGTGGAGTAATGGTGGTAAAAGGAAAATCTATCAGTCAGTGAGGAGCAAGGAATGTTCTGATATCCACTCTTGGACTGGTGTGTGTGTGTGTGTGTGTGTGTGTGTGTGTGTGAGTGGAGTGGGGTGGGGTGGGGTAAGGGAGAAGACCGTGAAAGAAGGGACAGCCAGTACTGGCGAGCATGAGACTCAGTGTCATTAAGGAGAAGCCATGTATGAGTACCAGTAGATGGAAGAAGTATGAGAAAAAGAAGTCTTGAATGAAAGGAAGTTAGTTTACTATAGAACAGGGTTTACAGAGGGAAGATAGAAATAATTGCATTATAGTGGGACATAGGTAGGATAAGATGGAGGAGAATGGGAACTAGAGCATGGGGAGTAGGCATGGGGGATCATTTGCTATTATGAGGCCAGTGATTGCTTAATAAAAGGATAACAAAGAAAATTGGAGGTCCGAGATTGTTAATCATAGATGTAGAAGTAGGTGTTAGATGATACATCTCACAGTCTCCAAGTGGATATTGCACAAGAAACTAATCAACTGTGCTTGGGATTGAGTTCAGCATTGATATGGGCTACAGTTGCTTCTCCTCTATCAGGGTGTCTGGATGAGAGGTGGGGGCCCCCTAGTTGGTAGAGGGTGTTAGCCCAATGATTAGCAAAGTGCCTTGCACATAGTAGGCACTTAATAAACATTTATTCATGATGATTATGTTGGCTGCTCAGGTCATGATGCCTGAGCACTGCTCATGAATGGTGCCAAATGGTAACCATTATATAATAGGCACAATTATACAATTCAAGAAGGCTGTTTGGTATACTTGTGGGAGATATCATCAGATGATGTTAAACACTAATAATGTCTGATGAGTAACAAAAGTTTAATCACTGTTTTATGGAAGTGAGTCTACCTTGTCCTGGAACCAAAGAATCTTTTAGAATAAAACTAGGTTTAATTAAACTTGTGGTGAAACTAACCTATTCATTTTTTATAATGTAGACAAATTATCCAGATTAGGAAAACATTGAGTTATTTGGTCAACTACCTTTTCCTTACAGAGACAGTGCTTTTTCTCTTTAGGTAAAGGATGAAATATCAAGATACAAAAATAAGATGATTGTGATCAGTTTCTCTGACTGAGTATATTTGCATCACCTGAGAAGAAAAGTAGGGGTTATAACGATAAAATAAATTCTAAAATAAAAAAATCTTTATTATTTTCTGCATACAAAGAAGAATACACTGAGGATTAACTACAAAATTGCTAAACTCTACCATATAAACTTTAGTCCCTTTCCCCCTTTCAAGTAGGCATTAAATCTAATGCCTTGGTTCCACAGTTGTGCCATTTCTTTATGTTTCACTTTGAACCTCCTTCCACTCACATTTGTGCTATTTATAAAATGCTTCACCACCAATGACAAAATTAATTTCTCATAATTCAAGAATATAAAATAATTTTACTTCATTATATTCACGTCTCAATATTTCTCAATACTATTAGATGGTCTACCCAATAGATGTCATCATAGAACGTGAACAATGCTACTTTGCTATGCTCCTTCCTTCCTCCCTCCCTTCTCTCTCTTCTTCAACTCTTATATCTCTCCTATTTTGTTATCTGAATCCCTCTTAAACCAACTTTATTCCCCTAAAATCCTCTCTTCAGACAATCAACTACAAACTTTTAATAAACATCTATTATGTGCCAGGCATTCTGCTTGGTCCTGGGGATATAAAGTCAATGGTGAAACAGTCACTATTTTTAAGGACTTTATATTCTATTAGGGGAGATGGCATATGTATATGACAGAATGGATAAAATTTACACAGTAAGTGTATTTTCTTGTGTCTGTGTGGCTTCACAGTTTTGGATAGTATCACTAAAATGGAACTACATTATTGGAAAGTTCACATCTGTTTTGCTATTGCTACCTGAATTTATTTTGGTTTTATTACATAAGATAAAATGGAGTTCACTGGAATGCCTTTATCCTTGACATCTATCTGACACCAGCTTCTCTTTCTTGTCCTCAATGAGTAAAAAACAAAAGAAAAAAATAGTTAATTTTTTTCATACATGATATCTCCAAATGGTTTGGTTTACTTAATTGTTATTTTCTAAATTCATTAAGTCTAGTTTTGCTATTAAATGGATATATCCTTGGTATAGGAAGACATAAGTGCTAAATGAGTCATGAAATAATGTTTTTTCCCCCTTTTCATCAATCTCTTTGCCCTGATTAAAATAGAAATGAAGACAATACACTTCTATAAGTTTAGAGGAAATGCCAAAACAGATAAACAGTTTCCCCTGAGTGGAATGAAGTAATTTCAAAGCAGCAAGGAACAATAAAGGAATACTGATTAGAGTCAAGAGAACATGGGTTCAAATCCCACTTTTGACACTTATTATCTGTATGATCCTGTGCTAGTAATTTAATATACTTGGGCCTCGGTTTTCTTCTTTTTAAATGACTGCATAATCTTTCCTTAAAGGGTTGCATAACTGAAGCTTCTTCCAGTTCTAAATCTTATGATGTCTTTACTTAGAAGGGAAGGAGAAAAATTGGAATGTTTAAAATATATTTAAATTTTATTCTTTTTTTTTTTTTTTGTGAGGGGTATAGGGGTTGCTGGGGTAGGACAGAGAACTTGTGCGTATGGTATGTGTTGGTCTATAAACAGTAAAATAAGGATTGAGGGAAAACCACAAATGAATTTCCTCAGGCTACATTGTAAAAACAATACTCTTGTTCTCCTTTCAAGTATTGTAACTTTGTTTCTACTTTAGGCACAAAATTGCATGTAAAATCCAATTACATCTCAAGTTGATGCTTTAGTCAAAAAGAGTACTTAATTTGGTTTAAGAATGACTAAATTTCTCTTTATGTGTATTACTTATGCATGTAAATAATTGCAGGTGCAAAAAGGAGGGGATCCCCCCCCAAGAGTTTAGCATTAAAGGATTGGTATACTAGAGCAATAACACCTGGACAAGTTGGATCCTGTAATATTCTCTTTTACTTTGCCTTGAGTCACTTCAGTGACTGTTAGTTTTAACAGAGGAGGAAGTACAAAGAAGTACTTCCCACCTCCTGTAAAACAAGGTATTTCCTGAGAATATTTTCCTTTCAAAGCCTATTGCCCCCCCCCCAATAAAACAGTTCACAAAGATTCTATTCTAGGTTGAAATCCAACTTGTGGGTTCCCATTGGGAATAAACCTTTGCTACCTTTCCAGAGACATTTGTTAGAATTGATGAAGTTTCTTTATGTAACAGTTTCTGAAGAAGGATGAGAATTCTCTGAGGGGACAATCTGATAGATCATCTACAAGTAAAATGGGAATTTGCCTGTGTAAAATGGTGGTGGTTTCTAAATTCCCAAGATTGTTCATCTGTGGGGAAACATGACCCTAGAAGAAAGCAAGCTCAAATCTGAAAGCTCAAAGGCGTATTCCTTCCTTCCTTCCTTCCTTCCTTCCTTCCTTCCTTCCTTCCTTCCTTCCTTCCTTCCTTCCTTCCTTCCTTCCTTCCTTCCTTCTTCCTTCCTTCCTTTCTTTCTTCTTTCTTTCTTCTTTCTTCTTTCTTTCTTTCTTTCTTCTTTCTTCTTCTTTCTTTCTTTCTTTCTTTCTTTCTTTCTTTCTTTCTTTCTTTCTTTCTTTCTTTCTTTCTTTCTTTCTTTCTTTCTTCTTTCTTCCTTTCTCCTTCTTCCTTTCTTCCTTTCTTCCTTTCTATCTTTCTTCCTTTTTCCTTTCTTCCTTTCTTCCCTTTCCTTCTTCTTCCTTCTTTCTTTCTTTCTTCTTCTTTTCTTTCTTTCTTTCTTTCTTTCTTTCTTTCTTTCTTTCTTTCTTTCTTTCTTCTTTCTTTCTTTCTTTCTTTCTTTCTTTCTTTCTTCCTTTCTTCTTTCTTCCTTTCTTCCTCTCCCCTCTCCCCTTCTCCTTCTTCCTTCTTCCTTCCTTCCTCCTTCTTCTTCTTTCTTTCTTCTTCTTTCTTCTTTCTTCTTTCTTTCTTCCTTTCTTCTTCTTCTTCTTTCTTCTTCTTCCTTTCTTCTTCTTCTTCTTCTTCTTCTTCCTTTCTTTCTTTCTTCCTTTCTTTCCTTTCGTCTTTCTTCCTTTCTTTCTTTCTTCTTTCTTCTTTCTTTCTTTCTTTCTTTCTTTCTTCTTTCTTCTTCTTTCTTTCTTTCTTTTCTTTCTTTCTTTCTTTTCTTTCTTTCTTTCTTCTTTCTTTCTTTCTTTCTTTCTCTTTCTTTCTTCTTTCTTTCTTTCTTCTCCTTCTTTCCTTTCTTCTTCTTTCTTTCTTTCTTTTCTTTCTTTCTTTCCTTTCCTTTCTTTCTTTCTTTTCTTTCTTTATTTCTCTTCTTTCTTTCTTTTCTTTCTTTCTTTCTTTCTTTCTTTCTTTCTTTCTTTTCTTCTTTCTTTCTTTCTTTCTTCTTTCTTTCTTTCTTTCTTCCTTCCTTCTCTTTCTTTCTTTCTTTCTTTCTTTCTTTCTTTCTTTCTTTCTTTCTTCTTTCTTTCTTTCTTTTTTCTTTCTTTCTTTCTTTCTTTCTTTCTTTCTTTCTTTCTTTCTTTCTTTCTTTCTTTCTTCCTTCTTTCTTTCTTTCTTTCTTTCTTTCTTTCTTTCTTTCTTTCTTTCTTTCTTTCTTTCTTTCTTTCTTTCTTTCTTTCTTTCTTTCTTTCTTTCTTCCTTTCTTTCTTCCTTCCTTTCTTTCTTTCTTCCTTTCTTTCTTTCTTCCTTTCTTTCTTTCTTTCTTTCTTTCTTTCTTTCTTTCTTTCTTTCTTTCTTTCTTTCTTTCTTTCTTTCTTTCTTTCTTTCTTTCTTTCTTTCTTTCTTTCTTTCTTTCTTTCTTTCTTCCTTTCTTTCTTCTTCTTCCTTCCTTCCTTTCCTTCCTTCCTTCTTCCTTCCTTCCTTCTTCTTCCTTCTTCTTCCTTCCTTCCTTCCTTCCTTCCTTCCTTTCTTCTTTCTTTCTTTTTCTTTCTTTCTTTCTTTCTTTCTTTCTTCTTTCTTTCTTTTCTTTCTTTCTTTCTTTCTTTCTTTCTTTCTTTCTTCTTTCTTTCTTTCTTTTCTTCTTTCTTTCTTTCTTTCTTTCTTTCTTTCTTTCTTTCTTTCTTTCTTTCTTTCTTTCTTTCTTTCTTTCTTTCTTTCTTCTCCTCTCTCTCTCTCAAGCTGCTTATGGACTTTGAAGATATACTATGGAAGTTTTACTGGTCACATATTTATCAAATTCTTATGATTTGATTGATAACTAAATAGGACCAATATAAACCTGTCAGTTAAATATAGTCCAAGGTCAAATGGAACTCAACATGCTTTAAAATATAGTCCAGCAACCACAGGGTGAGGATAAAGTAGTAATTAATGTGGTATAGCAAATGGTTTCTACACATCCATCAAGAAATAGGAAAGACCACAAAAATAGTGCTGTGTGCCAATTTTCACTTAGAACATTTTTGCTGCTCTAGTAAATGTTAATAATAATCATCACAGTTTTATTAGAAAGAATGCACATTTATGAGCAAGCTAGGTGGTCTTTTGGGTCTCTGCTGAGGTATAAATGCTGCCTTCATTGTTGTTCAGGATCTTTCTATATATTCCTTACACTCCCACACTGCTTTTAGAACAGCCAATCTACCTAGAAAAAAGGGAAATGCCAAGGTGTAAGTATCCATGAGCTTTTACTGAATCTGAGGGTCAATTCATTACAGTTTCTTCAAATTACAAAGTTCTTCTAGAAGTCTATGATTCAACACAAAAATCATTTTAGAATGAAGAACAAAGTTTAGTTATAAGGATGTCATTAGAAAGAACACTAGATTTGGAGTCAGATTTGGGTTCAGATCCTAGTTCTGCTGCTTACTACAGGTGAGACCTTGGACAAATCAATTAACTTCTCTGAGGCTCAGTCTCCTTATCTGGAAAGTTATAGGTTTGGACTAGAACCAGAGGTCTCACATTAAAGCAATACATTGCTGATTAATATTCAATTGGGAAACGTTTAACAAAATAAATCAAAATGCAATGGAACACAGAAATATTAACATGTGGTTTTCTAAGTCAATATTCTGGCTGCGGTTTCTTTTTGAGTTTGACACCACTGGACTAAATGTTCTCTATTTTCCCTTCTAGCTTAAAAGCTTATGATTCTGTGACTCTCCCTCCCTCCCCCTCCCCCCCCCCCAGTAGTTTTCTGCTCTTTGTCCAGACTTAAATCAGGAAGCTGTGTATTCAAATCCTAGTTACATGACTGAAGCTAGTCACTTGCTAGTGCTTGTGGCTTGTGTCACTTAACTCTAAGTTCTTCGGGTAACTCTCAAGGATTAAACTGTTGGGTCATAGATGATTCTGATTTAGGTTGATGAAGGGAATTCTCCACACTGATGAAATACCAATTAATACCAATTCCTAGACATATTTCTGATTTAAGCTCGTATATTCATGGTTTTTATGATGTCAACGGATAAATTCACCTGTGAACATAAATGCCATGATGTCTTGCCTATAACCATTTTAGAAACTAGAATTGAGATACAGTTCAATGAATAGGATGATACTAGACTATGGGCTAACTTTTTTTAAATGTACTGAGTGCAAAAAGAAAATCTGGGGAAGAAGCTACAAAGAATATTTTATAGAAAATTCAATGGTTTCCAGAGATCTTTTGGGCCTCCTCTTAGTGTTCAGGTAGGCTCTTGTGTGCCTACGTACATTCTAATAATAGTCAAAATCTATTGTTAGATAAAAGTGACAATTAAGGGGGGGGAAGGGAGACACCTGGGAACTTTAATGTAACAAATAAACAAATTTTAAAAATCCCTACCTAGACCTGGGACAGTTATAGTGAGACTTCTATTTAGAGGTGAAATAAACTATTTTCATACATTCTCTGATTCTCTGTTTCTGTTTCTTTCTGGGTGTCCCTCTTTTCCAGGACACAGACAAATAGGGGCTCAGAACCATGTCATTCAGAGAATGGTTCAGATTTCAAGAGAATTCAGAGAATCTCTTGGGGTTTTTTCCCCTTATTGCTTTCTAAGGGCTATAACTATATGGTAGGGAATTGCAAACACATAGGACCAACAGAATTTGCCAGCCACCCCCAAGCACTGATCTCTTCCTACAAATTAAGACTCATTCTTGGAGCAAATTCAACACTCCTGGGGATCTGTGCCTGATCTCACCCCGAAACTACTGGGTATCCACATGTGGATATGCCCATGGATCACATGTATCATCGATACATTATGTTATCTTTCAAAACTTCTCTCTCTAGCACCTCCTTGTCTTTCCCATTAGAATGTAAGCTCTTTAGGAATAATTATTGTTTTACTCATTGTATTTATATCTTCAGCACTTAGTTCAGTGTATTGCATATATTAAATGATTAATAAACACTTGATTGGTAGAATTTAACCAAAGAATGTAAAATGATATCTCACAGTTATTTTAGTACTTGACAGTTTTCAAAGCACTTTTCCCACAGTTACTCAATGAGGCATATATTGCTGATATCAATATCTTTCCCATTTGACAAAGAGAAAACTTTGGCTCAGAGTGGTTAGATGATTTGCCCGTGGTCATGCAGAATGCAGGTAATAAATGATACTGGAATGTAAAGCCAGGACTTCACTTAATACTCTTTTCAGGACCATTCTATCAGTGTAAGGAGAATATGTAGAAAGAGATATACAAAGATACTTCCGAGGATGCAGATGGTGAGTAAAGAAGGACAGGAATTGGTATTAGTTATCTTGGTTTAGGCTAGGTTGAAGGGAGCTTAATAAGAATTTTCAAATATGTGAAGAATAATTTGCTGGTGGGTCTGCCTGCCTCAAATCTCTCCCCACTTCAATACATTTTTCATTCATTAAAGTGCAGGCCCCCATTGTATCCCCTCCACCGGCCAGTAGAAATAAGCTCCTGTGGCTTCCTCTTGCTCCAGAATCAAATACAAAATGCTCTGTTTAGCATTCAAAGACCCCTCAAAACCTAGCCCCCTTTTCAGTTTTTTACATCTCATTTTCTAACACATACTCTCCAATTCAGTGACACTGGCTGTATCTCTTGGCTCCAAACATTTTCTCTGGCTTTCACCTATGCTTAGGACCCTCTCCATCCTTCATTCTGAATATTGACTTCCATGGCTTCCTTTAAGTTCCAAATAAAATTCTACTTTCCACAGGAAGCCTTCTATCACCCTTCTTAATTTTACTGCTTTCCCTATTTGAATTATTTCCTCTTTATTTTATATGTAGCTTGTTTCATACGCATGTGCTTACATGTTGTTTCCCTTCCCTCATTAGATTGTAAACTTCTTTTGGGAAAGGATTGTCTTTTGTCTCTTTTTGTGTGCCCAATGCTTAGCACAACAGTTCCTGGTATATGGTAGTTACTTAATAAATGTTTATTGATTGATTTAAAAAATAAGTATAAGACTTTTATATTGATCCCCACTGGATTTCATTTTATTAAATCTAGCTCAGTGTTATATCCTGTCAAAGACTTCTTGAGACACTGAATCTGAAATCCTGGTCCCTGGCTCTGGCATACAGTGTTTAGTTATCTTTTATAGCTTTGTGTTATCTGCAAATTTGATAAGCATGTCACCTGTGTACTTACCCAAGTCACAGATAAAAATGTTAAATAGAATAGATTGAGCACAGATTCCTAGGGTACTGAGGGGAAATCTCTAGCCAAGTGGCCAGTGAACCATTAATGATTGCTTTTAAAGCCTATATAAAGATGAATGGTTGCCATTAAAGCACCTTACAGGTATTAATTTCACAAGAATTCTTAGATAATTTGTATTGTTTCCTAAATGGGCATCAGATCCAGAATGACTTTTCAAAGATAGGGAACAAGACCCAATGTTTCTAGTCTGTCTCTCTACTCATATAGAGAAACAATGTGGTGTCATTATCATTGATGGAAATTCAAACAGGGAGACCTGGGTTCAAGTTCTGTTTCTGACAAATGATAGCTATGTGACTGGGTAAGGCACAATCTTTCAGTGCATTAGTCAAGTGTTCTAAAATGTCAAATTGAAGAGAAGGAAGGTACTGATCTGCATTGGTAGAAGGAGTTTCCTCTGTTGGGAACTCACTACATTTTTGAAATCACAGGCTTGATTCCCCTCCCATCTTTACTCATGAGTTTATTTATATTGCTATTAGCAGCACTCTACCATAAGATGAATGTCTTTTCTCTATTCATGTGTTGGCTTTTAAGTGAATTCTCCTTTTTGAATGGGCCTTAGGGGCAACCTGCATTTACATTTCACAGATGTTCTATATTATTGACATGTATCATAAGTTTATAATTAGACTCTGAAAGAATTATCCTGGACCCAATAAGCACTGTTAGTAGTTATAACCAAGATTTTGTGCTTTAAAAAAATAACAAAACAAAATCCTTTCCCGCCATCAGTGACCTTTCAGTGATGGGAATATATTGTTTGGCAAGATTGTGATTCAAAACTCCATTTATGAGGTGGAAAAAAAGGTGCAGTAAAAACATTATGTTCCTGTAATTGTAGGTCTTTTCATGATAATTTGCACAATCATTGACTCTTTGTTGGCAGTGGCTCTTACTGTGCCTAAAATAAACCAAATCAAAAGTTAACTGCAAAATTCTAGTCCTTCTGGGTGGGAAGGTAATCTTTAGACTGTAAATCAATCTGCCATATGCCATCTTGTTTGCTCAGAGGCCAGATATGCTGAAACATTATAATACCAACACAAGTGTGAACTCTCCCCATTCATTTTAATGGAGTGTTAACATCAAAGCTTAGTTTGACTGTTAAGTGTTTACACTTTTAAGGGTATTTAAAATCAACACACCTATACCAGTCATTTCAAGTGAGTCTAAATCATCTTTTCAAGCCTCCCTTTTGTGATTTCACAATGCACTCTTCCATCTTTCTGATAAACTGAAATTGTTGAAAATACTTAGGGGGTGCCTGTTTACTTAGTTTATCTCTACAATATGGATAAAGTAGAAATAGTAAATGCTCCTTCACTTCAAGTGTTTCCTTTCCCCATCTAGAGAACCAACTTGTGCCAGCAGGGAACTTGTGGTCGATTTCATCTCCCCCTAAATTGTTTAATATTGTGTTCCTCATGTGATAGATGACTAATACGTTTCTGATACAAGAGAACATATTATTTAAAACTCAATTTATTCTCAAGGCCCTCTACTATAAAATGCTCAAATAAGTACTCCAATTTAGTAGGATAGACTTCTAAGCCATATTAGTTATGACCCTATGGTTTTAGATTCTTTAAAGCAATATCTAGTTGATATTGCTTAGAGACAGCCATTACCATGATTCTATTCTGGGATAAGACTAAAGAATATGCCTTTGCCTTAAGTTATACAAGGTGTACATGTCATAGATTTAAGCCTCAAGAAGAAAGGGGAGGTCAAGGTTTAAGAAAAAAAGGGTCCTTGCAATTCAGATTGAGTAGCATTGTTTGACATGTGGGTGGTTATGAATTTGTCCAGTTACAGGATTTATAAGGAGTTCTACACTAGGTTCCACTTCAAACAGCTCCCCCCCATACACACTCAATGTAGCAACAATACACTCCCCCATTCCACTGAGAAAACAAGAAAAACAAAATCTCACATTATTAAGCAAAACAAATTCCAACGTAAAAATGTTCAAATATATATATATATATATATATATATATATATATCTTCAATCTGAGCCCATCATCTCTGGGTTAGGAGGTGGGTAGTATAATTTGTCATGAGTCCTCATGACTGGCCATTGCATTGATCAGAGTTCTTAAGTTTTTTGTTAAAATATTGTTGTTATCTTATAAATTGTTCTCTTATTTCCGCTAATTTCACTCTTCATCAGATCATATAAATCTTCCCTGATTTTTCTGAAACTCTCTTATCATCATTTTTTATAGCACAACAGAATTCTATTACATTCACATACTATAACTTGTTTAACTTTTCTCCAATTAATGAGCACTGCCTCATTTTCTAATTCTTTGCCACCACAAAAAGAGCTGCTTTAAAAATTTTTGTACATAGGAGATTCCCCCCCCCCCTTTCTTTAATCTCTTTAGGGTATAGTGGTTTTGTTGGGTCAAAGGGAATGCACAGTTTAAAAACTTTTTGAATACAATTCCAAGTTGTCTTTCAGAATGATGGTACCAAAATGGCTCCCCTAGCTGTGTATTAATAGTTCAATATGATTCTAATGGAGTAGGAGATTTAATAAAATAGTTCATATGATGCAAATGATAGTCATAAGGAAGAAAGGGTGTGAGGTCTATAAAGAAACTAAAGTGACATAACAGACTACTCTTTGATAGGCTCATATAGTAAAAGGACACACATAAAAGAAGGAAGGAGGAGAATGAAACAGACATGAGGATAAACCCAAGAAGAGTTTCAGGAAGGATAAACCCAGCATCAGTTAATCAAGCCACATGCATTATCAAATGTTTGCTATGTTCCAAGCACTATGCTAAGTTCTGGGGCCATAAAGAAAAAATAGAACAGCCTCTGCCCTCAAGAAACTTATATGTACATATGTAGATATATACAAGATATTTATTTATATTATTATTATTTATATATTATTATATTATTTAACCAGATATTTGAACTTTCCCTCTTGTCAGAGACTTTGCAACCTGAGTAAAATCAGGAAATTTTAGGTTGAGACAGGTAGCATTAGTTTCTTCCTACCTTTGAATTTGTGCACAGACTAATCAGGTAGGTATTCAGAACTGAAGCAGTGGTATATAAAGTTAGATTAAGCCCAACTGGAAGTTCAAGGACAGAATGGAGTGAGCTTAGTGACGATGAGTGCAATAATAGGCTCTATATGAACTCAGAGACCAGAATCTGGTGTTCTAGGCTAGACTTCAGAAAACTAAGGCTTTTGGTTCATTAGAAAAAGAACCATGATGGAGGTAGGGACACGATGGTGGTGAGATGGGGTGGGGTGGGGTGGCTTGAACAGACTGAGATTGTTGACTGTTGTGGTGCTTCTGAGGTCAGTGAAAGGACAATGAAGATTGAACTCTTCCTTTTTTCGACTATCTCTGCCTATATCTAGGTATTTTTTCTACATGATTTCTCTATTTTTTTAAGATTCTCCATTCAAAACAATAATCACTCACAATTTCTTTGTGATTGTATTTAATTATGAATGTGGAGACTCCAAAGTCAGAAGAAGTTAATACCTTGCAGTAAAGAAGAGAAGGACAAACCTTTTCTGTCAGATTGTCAGGTGGAGAGGAAAAGGAATTGTTTTCTCTCCACTTTTTCTTTCTGCTCTGCCTCACCCCTCAGAATAAGTGAAAGATAATTTTATAGTTTTGATTTTATTTAATAACTCTTAGAAGCTCTTATATAGCAGAGATGGACATGCCTTGTGAGTTTGGACATTCATCCTAGACTATTTTGTCATGAAGCAGTTAGATGTTGTAGAATGGCCAGTACTCCTATGATGCTTCAGGCTTCTGGAGAGAAGGGAAAGGAAAAGTCACAGACTAAAGAGAGATCAAGCTCCCTATATCTCCCAGTGATCTGAGCAACAAGTATTACAGGAAAAGTGGTTGTGTCTTGGGACAAAATTGGAAAATTCCAAAGGGTGGGGTTATTTCTTCACTTACATGACCAACCTTGCCAAATAGTACCACCTGGTGTTTACACACACAGAACCGATGCAAGATAATGTTTCAGAGGAACTTACTAGCAGTATGGAGGACTGATGAAAGGTGTGAAAATTAATTGTGGTTGGACTCTGACTATTTATAAAGATGGTCATCAGGGATTTAATTTCTAAATCCCCAAGTGAATTACTAAAGTAAATTGTAATTTATGGTAGTTTTATTTACAATAGAGGGAAGATATTAAGGAATGAGAGAGAGAGAGAGGAAACCTCCATCTTCCTCTGAGTCAGGTAGAAATACTAAAGCCCTAATCAGGGAAAAGGGTCTCAAGACAATGCCTCTGAGAAAAGGCAGGGTCACTAAGTCAGTCTTTCACTCACCAATGGTGTCTAAAAGGAAAGCAGTCTGAGGTCTCCTGCATGAGTTCCTCCAGGGGTCCAGTTCCTTCAGTCCAACTCTGAATCAGAGATCTCTTCAATCTCCTCTCAAATTGAATTGAATATCGAATATCCCTTCTTTTGGCCTCTGGTCCTCTTTATAAAGATCCTTTCCCCTTGTGTCACCTCCCCTAAATTTCACGTCTACCAATCATGGCAGATGTTTTTCTCCAGGACTGCTCACTTTTTAGTTCACACCTTCTTTGGTTAAATTGTACCTTTTGGGTTACTTAACACCTTTTTTGGTTAGTTCGCCTTTTGTAGTTACTTAATACCTTTTTGTAGTTAAAAATGGGTAGATATACTTCAAATACTGAGTTTCACCTTTTGGGGATTAAAATAAAAAAATAGATTATGGATTACATTTCAATCTTCCCAATAAAGGAAGAGCTAATTACCATCATTGTTATAATCAGGGGATTACAATTTAATCTTCACAATAAAGGAAGAGCTAAGTATCTTCATTGTTACAATAAGGAGATAGCTAAATCCAGTCTTCACAAAGGTCTCTTGAAGAAGGTAGAATTTAAGGGAAGTCTTGAAGGAAGCCACAGCATCCAAGAGGCAGAGGTTAGGAGGGAGAACATTCCAAGCATGGGGCACAATCAATGGAAAGGAACAAGTGTTATTGTGACAGCATTAAACTCCTCATATTAGACTCCATATAGATGAAGAGATAGTTTAAAAGGGGCAAGTTTATGTTCAATATTTGGAAGATCTCATAATAATTAGAACTATACAACAAGCAAACAGACTTTATGTAAAGGCAGTGTGCTTCCATTTAGTGGAAGTACTAAATATTTTAAACTGGATGATTATTTGTGAAGAATGTAGAAAAGTTTCCTTCATTAATAGGGAAGTTGGATTGGTTGACCCCTAAGGTCTAAGATCCTAAAAATGGATGGTGCTAGTAAGTTGGCCCTCAATGACTAAAGCAGTTCAAGTTATCCAAATGTAAACCAGGTAATAAATCTTAGCTAAGATATTCTGAAGAGAAGCTGGAAAAATTTCCTCCTTAATTAAAAGAAACGAAAGGGATAGATGGTAGGTGAGAACCTAGAAGGTTATTTAAGAGAAGGCTTATGCAGAAAGGAAAATTTATCATAGATGTAGAACTCGAAGGGATCTCAGAGGTCATCTACTTCAATGCCCTTGCTTTACACATAAAGAAACAGAGACCCAGGAAAGTGAAACAATTTGCTCAAGCTCATAGAAGTAGTAAATGTCAGAGGTGGGTTGTAAATCCAAGGTCTCTGACTCCAGAGGGAATGGTCTTTCCATTATATCATTTGTCTCCATTAATAGAGTGGGCATTGATGCAATATGAGGGAAAGTCTAGATGATGTAAAAACAAGAGACAAAAAAAATTGTCATTGATGCATTAAGAGTAAGACCTTCTTTGCAATAAACATAAGTATTCAACATGTGCAAGGTACTATGTTAGGTTCAAGAGGATGGAAAATGACCTAGGTCCTTGTTTTCAAGGATGTGATAATAAGAAGTTGAAATAATGTTCATAAATAAGTATGACATGAGATAAAATGTGATCAAGAATGAGATAAAAATACAGGAGAGGTCTTAGCATTACCAGATTGGTGAAGCAGAGGGAATATTGTAATTGTGGAATATTTTGATTTCAGCATTGTAGTGTAAAATCCCTTTCTGATTATATCTTTGTAGTGGAGATGTGAGAAATATGAAATGGTTTGTATAATAGTAAAGCTAGGTGGATTTGCAAATAGTTGAAAAAATTTTCCCCACGGTTAAGGATCAATCCTAGAGGCAGGGTTCTAAGCACTTCCTATAGGACTCTATAATTGGCCTTAAGCTGTTCAGCATATACAAATCAGTGACTTGGGATAAGATACAGAAGGCATAGTTATCATATTTACAGATGACATGATTCTGGGAGAGATGGCTAATATATTGGATGAAGGAATCTAGATTCAAAAAGATCTTGACAGACTGGAACAGATGGGCTGAGACAAACAAGATAAAATTCAACTGGGAGAAATACAAAGTCCTTTATTGATGAATCTCAAATGAGATAATAAATGTGAAGTAACCTAGGAAATGAATTTTTTCCCTGATCCAGTTCCTAACAATCACGTTTATTCCTTCCCTTCTCACCGTGTCCTGCTAATTAAAGATCACACACACACATAAAGAGCTAACCAGATTAAAAGAACAATCTCAGAAGAGTCTTGGAACTGAAAAGGTAAGAAAACTCAGCTCCGTCTGTTCATTCACAGTTTGGTTCCTGTAGAATGCAATTGTACTACATGGGTCAGGTGGTGGAGTCCATGTTGAAACCATCCATAGGGGTAAAGCCTGAATAAGGTCAGTTTTTGGAATGAGCACAGAACCAGAGTCTGAAAGAAATGAGAGGAGAAATCAGATGGTGTGCTAACAAGATTAAAAAATAAAAAGAATACAGTACTTACAGCAACAACAAAATTATAAGTATCATTTTTTACCACTTCACATTTCATTACTTCACTCACTCATATCTATGTAATGAAGACTAAGAATGATATTAGGAGTTGAATAGTTAACCATCAACATTATATACTACTTTCAATTTGTCCATGTTGTAATGATGGTCTCTGAGTCTTTGAGAGGATGCTATTGTTGCTTCTTATGCCAGCAAACACTGGTAGCTTTTACTGTAGGACATTCCTCTTGGAAACTTCATCATAGAATGAATGTGATCTGTTCCCACAGGCTCAATGTTATAAATCATATTTCTATTCCTAAGGAATCAGGATCAAAGAAATAAATAGAATTAAAACTATATAAAAAAGAAAATTTTGACAAATTTAAAACCAAATATTCAAGGGGATCTATGATCCCATTATTGTTCATCTTCTGTGCCTCCTGGTTTTCTGATAAATTTACAACAGAGAGTACAATATGGATAGCTTTTTCACTTTCTCTTAACATTATGAGAACATCAGTATAGAATTTGGGTCACTCAGTAGTTATCTCTTGGTATTGACATATGAGTGTCCAATCTTGTTTTTTAATGCCATTGTTAGAGTAGAAAGGACCAATGTCACTTTCATCAAATTATTTAACCTCCTTGGGTCTCAGTTCTTCATCAATAAAATGATGAGTTTTGAGTAGGTAACCTTTAAAATTCCACCTAGCTCTAGTGGGACATAGGAAATCCTACATCCAATATTCTTTTCCTATATCCAATATTCTATGTAGTTCCCTTCTTGTTATGGTGTGTCAGTTTGCTTAGATCCAATCAGTTAAACAATCATTATGTTAGGTCTATAAAGATAAAATGATATAGTTTCTCCACTCTATGTGCTTGCATTCTAATCAGGGGAAATACAATGCATGCACACACACACACATGGGGAAGAACCAGTAGCTGAAGCAAAGTCTCACAAAGGAATTGACCCTTTAGCTGAGCTTTGAAGGAAACTAGGGATTCTGAGATTTGGAAATGAGAGTGAATTTTATGCCTGGAGAACTTTATGCAAAGGCTTGGCAAAGGGAAATGGGATGCTGTTTATTAGATGAAGGCCAGTTTGGCTTCACTTAATGGTTTGTAAAGAGAAATAATGGGGTGAGGTGGGGATGCAGAACCAAGATGGTGGAGTAGAGATAGCAAAATACTCAGTTCTCCCAATATTCCCTTCTAAGCAACTTTAAAATGATGTGTCAAATCAAATTCTGGAGTAGCATAATCAACAAAAAGTCAGGGTAAGGCATTTTGCAATCTAAGATAACTTAGGATATCAGTAGGAGATGTCTGTGACACTGAGGTGGGGTTTGACTCAAGAACACTCAGTGATAATGCCTGTGGTGGGCCTTGAAAGTAGCTATAACAGCAGTAGCACCAGTCAGAGCTTCAGGAGCTGCCAGACTAGAGACACTAAGAGGATTGCACAACTGGTTAGAAAGAGATTATAGGGGTCTCTGAATTGACACTGGGTACAGGGACAGGCATTGTTTAGCAACTCTCTTACCCATATACAGTTCTGGGTCACAGTTCCAGAACAGAAAGGAATACTTGTGGTTGATCACAAGGGAGCAGGGACCCTGGTCACAATTTTAGTTCAGAGAATATACTTATGGCTAAAGAAGAGTGAGGGAGGTCTTCCTGAATAAAACAGAAAAGCAATGAATACAGATAACATATAATACCACCTTGAAGCACTAGAAACTTATAGACCCCCAGAATTAGCTTTGAAAATAAAAAAGTCTGGAGCTTGGGACCATGCTTCTCTATCTCCTTGTGAGCAGAGTACAATTTTAATATAAAGCTCAAAGTCAAGAAATAGAGCGTAAAAAATGAGCAAACAACAAAAAAGAACCTGACCATAAAAATGTGTTGACATGGAAAACGAAGACTAAAACTTAGAAGACAATAATATAAAAGCAGCTACAAGCATAGTTTCAAAGAAAAATGAAAATTGGGGACAAGCCCAACAAGAATTCCTGAATAAAATTAAAGAAAGAGATAAGAATTTTAGAGAAAAGTTGGGGAAAGAAATGAGGGATATAAGAAAAATAAGAAAAGATAATTAAGAATTTAGTAAAAGAGGCACAAAATATTGAAGAAAATAGTGTCTTAAAACCACAATTGGCCAAATGGTAAAAGAGAGAGAAAAATTTACTGGAAAAAATGTTTTTTGAAAACAAAATTGGCCAAATGGAGATAAAAGATCCAAAAACTCAATGAAGAAAATAATTTCTAAAGTTAGATTTAAATGGAAGCTAATGATTCCATGAGACATCAAGAAATAATAAAACAAAGTATGAAAAAATAGTGCAATATATGAAATCTCTCAGCAGAAAAGCAAATGCCCGGGAAAACAGATTGAGGAGAGATCATTTAAGAATCATTAGGTTACCTGAAAACAGGATAAAAAAAGCCTAGACATCACATTTTTTTCAAAATTATGAAGAAAAATTGTCCCAATAGCCTAGAACCAGAGAGTAAAATAGAAATGAAAGAATCTACCAATTACCTCTAGAAAGATATGCCAAAATGGAAACTCCCAGGAATATGATAGTTAAATTCCAGAGCTTCCAGGTCAAGGAAAAAAATACCCCAAACAGCCAGAAAGAAACAATTCCAATATTGTGGAGACATAGGTGAGATCACCCATGATTTAGTGGCTTCCCATATTAAAAAAGTAGAGGACTTGGCATATATTCTAGGAGCCAAAAGAGCTAGAATTACAACCAAGAATAACTTATCAAAAAAAAAACCTGAGTATTTTTTTAGGTTGGAAATGAATATTTAATAAAACAGAGGACTTTCAAGCAACTTGCACATGGATTAGATTTAAGTGAAACAGAGTTGCACAAAGGCATTAATCTCATTTTCTCTTCCAGTGTTCATAGAAGTCATGTGGCAGGATAAAAGTCAAGATGACTAGCAATGACTCTCTAGATGCAATGAACAATCTTGGAATATTTTATGTCTGACCAAGCTCCAAGTTCTCCATGGCACTTGCTTCAGCTTCCTTCAAGGCAGTTGGAACAAATTGTTCTCATTTACCCATTCTGCTGCGTGGAAGTCCTCAAATGTTTGGTGTAGACAACACTCTAAATCACCAATGGGTTAAAAGCTTTTCAGTTATCCTCAATCTGCTTTAACCCACCTGCTAAAATGATTTTACCAGTGTTTAGAAGCTGCATAAGCTACAGCTTCTTGGAGCCATAGAAGAGAGTTGGGTGACAGATAGACTCACCTCACATCATAGGTGCTAGTCCTCCTGGAACACTTCAGACTCTTAAATTTTCATTTGTAGTGCAGGGAAAGAGAACTGGGTTTGGTTTTAAGGCACTCAGATTCATACCCTAGTTCCAATACTTTACCAATGTCATAAGAGTTAGCTTTTAGCAAAATCAAGAAGCAGGCGATCACCAATAAGAATGTAGACAAGTCATTTACTCTTCCTGTGCCTTGAATTCTTAATCTACACAATGGGAATACTAATAATTCACATTTATATAGTCCTTCAAGGTTTTCAAAATGCTTTCATTGCAACAAGCCTGTGAAGTAGCTTGTTGTAAGAACCGTCATTAGAATTTTTCAGGTGAGGAGATTGAGGTCCATGATAAAAAGATATTAAGTATCTGAGACCAAAATTCAGACTTTAGGTTTCTAGGTTTCAAGGAAGGGCTGAACCACAAATCATGAGGAGAATGCTAAGAAAATCTTAGAGGTAGGATAAAACTATAAATAATATAGTCATTGCTAGTTCTCTGCTGGTGATTTTAGATCCTAGGATTATATTATAAGGTTCTAGATCTTGAGCTAGAAGGAGCCTCAGGAAGCATCTACTCCAAACTCATATATATGGAAAATGAGGCCCAAGGGGGGTTAAGTTACCTGCTCAAGGTCACATGGGTAGTGCTTGTCAGAGGTAGGATGGATAATTATTTCCCCAGTTTTCAAAAGGAAGTAGAATCCTAAAAATATAGACCCTTGCCATTAATCCCCAGCAAAACTCTAGGATGGATAATTAAATGGATGGCTTGCAAGCATTTGGAAAGAGGAATGAAGGTCACTATGAGCCAGCATGGGTTTATTAAATCATGTCAAATGAATCTCATTTCCTTTTTGGATAGGGTTATTAGATGGGCTATCAGAGAAATGCTTTGGCATAGTATACCTGAATTTCAGCAAAGCATCTGGCAGTTTTTCATGATAAACCTTGCTAACACAATGGACATATGTGAACTGGAATGACATAAGTTTATTTGGAACTTTTCAATTACCTTATCAAAAAGTGTTGTTTAATGGACCTATATCAATATGAGGGGAAGTCTCTAGTGTAGTGCCTTAGGGATTTATGTCTTTAGTTGTTCAGTTCAATGTTTTTTTATAAAAGACCTGGATGAAGATAATTTGTATGCTTATTAAATTTTAAGATGTCATAAACTTAGGATGGAAAGCTAATATAGTGAGCAAAAGACTGAGGCTCCCTTTCCCCCCTCCAAGTCCCTTCAGACATTTACTAGCTTTGGTACCTTGAGTAAGTCACTTTAATCTCTATATGCCTCAGTTTCCTTAGCCATAAAAATTACAATAATAGTATCACTTAATTCTCAGGGTTATTATGAGCATCAAATGAAATAATATTGGTAATGTGCTTAGCACAGTGTCTGGCACATAATAAATGCATAATAAATGTTTCCTTCCTTCCTTCCTTCCTTCCTTCCTTCCTTCCTTCCTTCCTTCCTTCCTTCCTTCCTTCCTTCCTTCCTTCCTTCCTTCCTTCCTTCCTTCCTTCCTTCCTTCCTTCCCTTTTTCTCTCTCCCATCAAAAAAATTGAATATCTAGAATGATGGCCTGAGTAATTTAGAATTTATTTCAAATGTCAAAATATAATTTCATGATTGTGGACACTCTGACTTCCAATAAACATTAATAGATTAGTAGATGGCCTTTACAAAATGCTGTAAAAAAATCATCATCTGGCGACCTACCTTCTGTGATGAGCCTCTATAAACTTAACTTGGTCCTTGTATGACTGACAGTTCATTGCTGAAAGTCTTTCCAACTCAGAAGGACCTGCCAGAGCAAAGTTCTGCAGTTACGTTTTATAAATGAATTGTGATGATGTTAATGGAATACTACTGCACTATAAGAAACTATGTGCAGGCTAATTAAAAAAAACTTGGAAAGAACTACCTGGGATAATGAACAGTGAAATAAGTAGAACCAAGAGAGCATCATTCACAGCTACAGAGTTAATACTAAAAGAATAAATTGTGAATATTACCTCTAGAGAGTGGGAAACATGAAAGGTTTTATTTGTATGAACATGTCTGCCTTCCAGATGATATCTTCCATGATGCAGGAAAGGTGGGGTGAGAGTCTGGGATACTTATGGATAAATTTTATTAATAAAAAAAGAAAAGAAAAAATGAATTTTGAGGGCATCTAGGTGGCTCAGTGGATTAAAAACCAAGCCAGAGATGGGAGGTCTTGGGTTCAAATATGACCTCAGGCACTTCCTAACTGGGTGGCTTTAAACTCCTATTGCCTACTTATTTACTGCTCTTCTGCCTTAGAACCACTACACAGTACAGATTCTAATATGGAAGGTAAAGGTTTAAAATAATGAATTGTGCAAGAAGAGTGTGAGAGATAGGGATGTGGTAGACAATATTTCATGTAAAACTAGAGATTTTATAATGTCTCTAACTCAATATGAGTCAATAGTGTGAAATGTAAGACAAATTACTAATATGATCTTTCTCCCTCTCTCCCTCTCTCCCTCCCTCCTTCCCTCCCTCCCTCCCTCCCTCCCTCCCTTCCTTCCTTCCTTCCTTCCTTCCTTCCTTCCTTCCTTCCTTCCTTCCTTCCTTCCTTCCTTCCTTCCTTCCTTCCTTCCTTCCTTCCTTCCTTCCAGACCTGTGAGCTCCTTGAGATTAGGGACTGTCTTTTGCCTTCTTTTTTATATTCCTAGCTATTAGCACAATTCTTGACACACAGTAGATGCTTAATAAATACTTATTTATGAATAAGCCCTAGGTTTTCATTAGTCTTTAGAACTCATGATTAAGAACTTCCTCTATCATTTCAGAGAGGTACTTTTTTTGTATGAGTTTTAGAGAGAGGTCTGGGCCAGCTGAGAGGTTAAGTAGCTCATCTAGGGTCACACATTCAGTATATGTCAAGTCTTCTTGTCCACAGGTCTTCCTGGTCTGAGATCTGATCTCAATTCACTCTATAACCTTAGTCTTATACTACATTAATAGAAGTGTTGTGTTTGGAAAAAGGGAGGTTTTACTACCATTGGACCATGCCCTAATGAAACTATATCTGGAATGTTGTAATATAATTATAGGTGCCACATTTTAGGAGGGACAATGACAAATTGGAGTATGTCTGTGGGAGGACAATCTTGATGGTGAAGAGTTTGGAAACCATTTCATGTGAGGATGAGTCAAAAGAACAAGAGATGAGAAGATAGCATGAGCTCTATTTAAAGGGTTCTTAAGTGTAGGAGACTTTTTGCTTATTTTTACTATTTACATGCTTGCTTGCAGTAGGCAGTATTAAGGACAATGAACAGAAGTTACAAGGAAACTGATTTCAGTTCAATATCAGAAATAACTTCCTATTTATTTGAGAAGTCATAATTAGCTACGTCAAAGGTAATACATTTCTTTTTCACTGAAAGTGTTTGAACAGAGATTGGATATAGAAGAGGAGCATGCTTCAGTTAGTGGTTGGCCTATATGACATCTATGGTCCCTATAATTTTAATATTCTCTTCTAAAATGTCAGTGGTTGATATAAGTCCAACTTTTTCTAGCCAGAGTACTGCCATTGTTTGTACCAATATAAAACATATTCCTTATTTCAATGTGGCCTCCATTTAGCAGTGCTTTCCTTTATCTTAAAAAAAATTGAAGACTCATGTTGATATTGTAACATTGAAAAAGGGTGTGATGGCAAGATTTAGTATCTTCTCTATATCTTGTCACATCAAATGTATTTTTCTAATGTGAAATGAAAAATGAATACAGTTCTTTCAGGTACTTTTATTGTTTAGGCATTTTCAGATGCACTCTACATTTTGCAATCTCATTTGGGGTTTTCTTGGTAAAGATACTACTGGAGTAGTTGCAAATCAAAGTTACTCTATGATTTAGTTTCATTCCAATAAACCTCTCTGAGGAAAAACATTCTAGCACTGAGAACATTAAGCTAGGTGGCATAAAGTTTCATGCAAGTCATTTAACTCAAGGAGTTTTTGTAATCATGCCTTTCCTGTACTCTAGAAGCTCTAGTGATTCCCTATTACCTCTGGGATAAAACACTACCTCCTCTGGGCTATAAAGATTTCATAATCTAGTTCCAGCCTATCTTTCCAAATATACTGCCTATTAATCCCCTCTTTGGACAGATAGGTGGAATAGTGGATGGAGTGTCAGGTCTGGTGTCAGGAAGATTCATCTTCCAGAGTTCAGATTTGATCTCAGACAACTTGCTAGTTGTGTGACCTTAGGGAAGTCACTTAACTCTTTTTGCTTCAGTTTTTTTTTATCTGTAAAATGAATTAGAGAAGGAAATGTCAAGCCACTCCGGTATCTCTGAACAAATGGGATCACAAAGAGTTGGACAAGATTGAAAATGACTGAATAACAACATTCTCCTCAAGCAATCTATATTCCAGCCGGAATGACCTATTTGCTCTTCCCTGTATTTGACATATTTTCCATCTTTGTATCTTTCCACTGGCTTCCCCCCCCATTCCCCATACAATATTCCTTACTCCTAGCTCTTAGAATTCCTAGTTGATTCTAAGGCTTAGCTTAAATGCTTAAATGCTTCCTTGCTACACAAGTCCTTTTCTGGCCTCCATTTGCATTGTCAATCCTTTCCCATAATATATATGTATATTATTGTATATTTCATTATGTGTAACATATATTATATGCTACATCTGTGTAGCTGCTACAGCTATATGCTGATCTGTGCACATGTTGTTTAACCAAAATAGAATATAAATCCCTGGAGGACAAAGACTTTTATTTTTATCTTTGCTTTTCCAAATCTAGAGCAATGCCTGATACTTAGTAGGTGCTTAATAAGAGCTTTTGGAATTGAATTTAATCATATGCACACCTTTGGTTGATTATAAATATAACAGCTTTCCAAAGTACTCAACTGGAATGAAATGAAATGATTTTTAAAAAACCAGTTGCATTGGAAGTTTTCTGAAAAAAAAAAATTAAACCCTTACTTACCATCTTAGAATCAATATCATGTATTGATTCCAAGGTAGAAGATCTGTAACAGGTAGACAATGGGGGCGGGGTGGTGTAAGTGATGTGCTCAGAGTCACACAGAGTCACACAGACACACAGTCTGAGGTCAGATTTGAACCAAGGACCTCCCATCTCTAGGCCTGGTTCTCAATACACTGAGCCACCCAGCTGCCCCAATTTCTGAAAATTATAGTGGGCCTTGAACTCATGCCCTTCCTCTTAGATTTTTAATGGAATGGCAATCTAAAGATAGAATTTTATCCTCATAGCCCAATTTGGGCAACACTAGAAATCCCATGAAACCACTTTTGTGTTGTTTTTTTTTCTTTGTATGTTTGACACATGGAAGTAAATACCCCCAAGCGAAAGTAAATATCCTGAAATATGGAACAACCATTCAAATATATGCATGATCAAATGACAGCAGTGTAGAAAAGGAACCTTGAGCATGCATGGCATGTTTAAACAAGCTTTCAGTTCTTATGCCTTTGAGCAGTTCCTACATTGTGAACATAAGAATAGTATATATCATCTCTCTGATGCAGTGTGCTGGGGTGACTGACTTACTCACTTGCCTTTGGAACCACATAAATATATTTTTCAAGTGAGATAATAGAAAGTATGCTGTAAACTTTAAAGTGAAAGTAATTACCCTTGTTATTCTTGGAGACAGATTATACTAACTGAGGTCTCTCTACCATATTGAGTTTTAAAAATGCATCTTTCTGTGTGTGACAAAAAGATCGATCACACTTTGCCCTCTTCTTAGTCCTCTGGCCTCCTTTATTTTTATTCCAGGCCCATGCCAGGGAGGAATATTTTGCATAGGTTATCCTTTTGATTATCTTTCAAAGCAGAACATGACCAATACTTGAATGTATCTGTGATCTAATGGCTAAACAAGTTGTGGCATATAATTGTGATGGAATACTATTGCACTGTAAGAAATGATGAGCAATTTAATTTTTAAACAATGGAAAGATCCACGTGAAATCATTAAGAGTGAAGTGAGCAGAGCCCATTTCATTATATGAACATTATATACAGCAACAGAAATATTGCTTGAAGAATCACTTACGTATGTTCACCTTCAGAGAAAGAAGAGATGAATATAAATGAGCAAGATGGTTTTATATTTTTTTACATTTTTGTCAAATGATGCCTTCTCCAACAGAGGGTGGATAAGGAGAAAGGGAGTTACCTGGGTATTTTAATGTAACAAACAAAAAAATTAAACTTAAAGAAGATGGTAATTCTAATGATTTAGATTCTATTCCATCTATTTATGCCTTTCTTTTTCTATCATACATTCTATCCATGACATAATTTTCTTTTGTTCTTCTTTGCAGTCTCTAATTTCTTTTATATTGTTTCCTTTGTGTACCTTTCTATAGCTTTTTGGGTGCCCATGGATCATTTCCCACTTAGATGCTCTCCTGGACTTCATGATCTCTAGAAACTCATCATCCTACCATATGTAATTAAGTTTAAAACTCACACTTCCTCAGATCATTTCTTACCCTGGCTATAGGACTTCATCATACCTCCATGCCAGGTATTCCCATTCCCTTTCAGCCTTTTTTTTAATGTGTTGACTTTGCTCATTATATTGTAAACTCTTTGAGATCAGGGTCTGTTCTTTGAATCCCTAGCTTAGCAAGATGACTGATACTTAATAGGAGATTAACAAATGTTTATTGGCTCTGACTCTGCGAAATATTAATTTCTAGTTATTTGGATATTATGGTATTCCATATCTCCAAGTCATATAACAATATTAGAATAATAATAGTATTAAAATATGGTTCTTTTTTCTTACAGACTATATATTGTTTTTGTTTTAGCAAAATATACTTGGTAGATTTGCTAGCTTAAAGTCTTTGTGATCTTAGCATTTATTATGAATCAAATAGTTTTGGATTATGCTCTACTTTTTAGAAATCAGTAAATGAAAATGTATAAAGAAGAATAACATTGATAAAGAGGCAGAAAAGAAAAATTTTAGTAGGAAGAACAAGGTTAAATTGAATAGGGGTAAGAGGAGAAGTTTAAGAAAAAGAAAGCTTGCCCTAGGTCAATAATTAAACCTCAAAAGTTTCTGGGCTAGTTTCTCCACATCGGCACTCATATCATCATCGATTGAGTACTCAAAGTGTAGCTACTACTCCTTTTTTTGGGGGGGGCTATGAATATGCACTTTTAAATTATATTTCCACCTGTGTGCTTCCCTTTAATAGTCAGCTAGTAGATACAATGAGCTCTGAGCAAATAATTTACTAAGAGCTCATAGTATAATCAGGGAAGAGTAGGCTCAGACTTTAGAATATAGTCTTAATGATGTCCATTTCTAGGGAATACATGTGGCCAAGACTGCTCATTGCTTTAGTTCTTCAGGGTCCTGGAAGTCCTTTCTCTCCAAATGAAGTCTCTAGTCTTCTCTTTTCTGCCAGTAGCCATATTCATAGAAGCTGTTTCTGGTCTTGAGTGGTTGGTTTTTTTTTTCTGTATCCATGTTAGTCTGAAATATGTTTCTGCTGCCTCAATTGTGCTTCAAACACTCTTGGACTACTGAATTTGTTATATTCTGAGTAGTTCCATTGCATGATTGGAAGACCTTGTTCAGAGCAAGAAATGTGAAGAAAATCCCCCTTTTCCCCAATGAAGTGAAGAACTTGATTCTTCCTTGACTCAGTTGACTCAAACTGACTAGACTATCTTTTAAAGATTACATGGGGGTCTGATCAATTATTGTTTATTCAATGAAATTATTCTGTCCTGACTCAGAGAAGCATTCATGATTTGTAAAAGGCTTAATAACATATTAATATCTATTTGTGACTACATTCTATCTTCCTTTCTATCCTCCCTTCTTCCCCAATCTAGAGTTGTGAAAACTCTTTCCCTGTTTCTCTAACTTGTTTATTAATTGATATTTTTCATCTAGGTCATATTGTAGGTGTTGTGATATATGGTGTGAAATGTTGATTTAACCAATTTCTGCCATACTCCTTTCGATTTTCTTAGTTTTCAGTGAATAGTGAATCCTTACCCCACAAAATGGAGTCTGGGTTTATCAAGTACTATGAAACTATATTCATGAACAACTGTGACTTGGGTACCTAATATGTCTCACTAATTTCCTTTTCTATTAAAAAAATAACAAAACACAGTTTCAATTAGCACTTGTTTGTATTGTCACTTGAAAGCTAGTTTTGCCAACATTCTTTCCATCCCACTCTGCCACACACCCTCCATTGTTTTCTTTGAAATTCTTGGTCTTTTGTTCTTTCAGGGGTTTTCCAGTTATGAATTCTAGTTTTTTATTTTTAATACAGGTAATGAAATTTTCATCTTTCCTTTAAAATAACACACTTAATGATTTATTTATTTTATTTCTTTTAAAAACAGCTCAGTTTTATGTATAAAATTTTCCATTCAATTTTGTTAATCATTTTTTTGACTTTTCATTATTTCTATTTTTGTGTTTAGTTTAATTTTTCTTTTTGTGGCTTTTCTAGCAAATTTTAGTTGTATCAAAGGTCTACTAGGTTGTCTATTTGACATCTTCTTTGATTAATTCTTTTGTTTCTATGATTTATTCTTTTAGTCACATTCTTTAAGATTAAGTAATCTGAACTCCATTTAAGATTGAAATCTTGATTCAACAATACTTTATTGATTTAAATTTTTATTGTACTGTCATCAGTAAAGAAGTGTTTAATATTTCTGCTTCTCTGCATTTGTTTATGAAATTTTTATGCCCTGGCATATGGTGAATTTTTGTAAAGGTGGTATCTGTGCAATCTTAGAATATGTATATTTCTTTAAAATTTCATTGTCATCATTAAGGGACTATCATAACTAGCTTATCTGAAGTTTTATTTTGGTGATTAATTTTTTCTTATCTTTTATGTTAGGTTTGTTTAGGTTTGTGAAGGGTATATTGATACCCTTAAATATAATAGTTTTGTCTATTTTTCTCTGTAATTTGATGAACAGTTCCCTATATGTACATAATTGATATATCATTTCATGTAGGGATATTATGTATTGAAATTATTTTATTATTTATTATTAATTTAAGCATAATGCATTTCCCTGGTTTATCTTTTTAAACCACTGTTGATTTGTCTGAGATTATGACTGCTACCCCTGATTTTTGAGTTCTCCTGAAGCATAATAAATTCTTTGTCCCTTATTTTTTATTCTGTGTTAATTTTTATGTTTCAAATATATTTCTTTTAAGAAATATGCTATTTGTCTCTTTTTAAGAATCTATTATGGCATTCTTTTCCATTTTATGTATGATTTTCATCTTATTCACATTCAGTTAAGACTGTTGTATTATTTACCATGATTATATCACCTTATACTTTTTCATTCTTTGCACCTTTCTCTTTTTACAAAGAAGAAGTTAAAAAACAAGCCACAACTAGTGTTAATCACACTGGTGATCAATAATTAATATAACTTACTTATACTTCACCAGTCCTCCTATTTTCTTCTTAAAATTCTGATGATTGGTTTTATACTTCCTTTCTTTCCTTTTAATCTTCCATTTATAATCAACTCTTGACAGTTTAAGTTTGTTTTATATGTGAATATTTACTTGTTATCCCATCCTCTCTCAAACTTCCTTTCCCAACCCTGTCTATTTTCCTACTGACTTATCTCTGCATATGTATTTATTGTGTGGGTATGTGTTCAATCCTTTATTGTCTAGTTCAAATAAGAGTGGGGCTTATGTGATGTCTGCTAACTACCTCTACCCCTTCCTCCAGGTTTTTATGTTGTTTGTGAACATCCAAATTATAAGACATGGTAATTTCCACCCCTTTCTTTCTAATTTATTTTTCAGTGTATTATTTTTCTCCACTTTTTCCTCTTGTAAGACCTTTAAGACAGAAGAAAACTATCTTCCAGTTCCTTTGTCTTATTTAATTCTGAATGTGAAACTTGTGAGAAGACACTCATCTCTTCTCCCTCATTAGAAGCACCTCATCATTATTTAGCTCTTTCTAATGGCTCAACTGCATTTATTTCTCTAGTTTTCTCATAACTACTATGTTCACAATGTAATGTTTTGACAGTATTCAATTATTTCATTAAAGATCCATATCTTCCCCTGTAAGAGTCTACTTAGTTTTTTAGGGTTGTGATAATTTTCTTTTGCTTTTTGGAATGCTGTGCTTCAAGATCTTTTTTCTGTTATACTAGTGAGTATCAAATTGTGTGATCCTTACTCTAGTTATTCAAAACTTTGCTTGTTTTTGTTTTGCCTTCTAAAAAAATTTCTTTTACCATGAAACTCTGGGTTTTGCCTACAACAATATTTTGCATTTGGAGTGTTTTTCAAGAGGTAACCAGTTAATTTCTCCCTATATTTTTTCTTTGGTTTCTGGTTCTATTAAGTTTGTGCACTTTTCATTTATGGGTTTCATGAAATAAGATTTAAAAACAGCTTCTTTTGGTCCTAATTTTCACAGAGTCTAAAATACTTTTTTTATTTTTTCAAGAAAAAATTTTCCTTTTAAAAACCTCTTCCTCCTTTATATCTTTTCATAAGAGAAGGTTAAAAAAATTCTCAATACATATCTAGATAGTCTGGCAAAACAGATTCCCATGTTAGCCATGAGTAAAAATATACATTCTTTCTCTATTTTAGGTCCATCACTTTTCTGTCAGGAGTTGAGCATCATTCTTTGAACTTGTACTTTATTATTTCATTGGTTAGAGTTCTAAAGTCTTACAAAGTTGTTTTTCTTTACAATGCTATCATTCTATAAATGATTTTCCTAATTCTGTTCATTTACCCCTGTATCAGTTCATAAAGGTTTTGCTAGTTTTATCTGAAATTGTCCATTTCCTCATTTCTTACAGCATAATAATATTCCATTGAATTACTATGGTATAATTTGTTTAGTCATTCCCCAATAGGTGGACATTCTCTTAGTTTCTAATTTTTGGCTATTGTGAAAAGAATTGCTAGAAATATTTTTTGTACATATTGTTCTTTTTTTAACCTTTATTTTGTTTCTCTGACATACTGGTCTAAATCTAGTTTCTATTAGATTGCTGCCCATTTCTCCCATCAGATTTTATCAAATGGTGAGCTCCAGGAACTGGGGTCTTTAAGCTTATCAAACCTTATTTTACTGTATTTCTTTGTTTCTGTATGTTGTGTATCTAGTTTCTCTTTCTCTCTCTGTGTCTCTCTGTATCTCTCTGTCTCTGTCTCTGTCTCTACCTCTCCCCCACCCCCCTTTTCACCAATACCAAATAATTTTAAATGATTTGTATATTTTGGGATCTAGTACATAGAGAATAATTCTCCACCCCTTTTCTACTTTTTTCACTATTATCCTTGCCTAGCTGTGGTATGGTTGGCTTAAATGGAAATTGCTTCCCATTGGTTGGGCTAATTTATAGCTCCTCCAATAGCGCCTTAGGGCACCTGTTTTTCTGTAACCCCTTCAACTTTTATAATTGTCTGTTCATATCCTTTGGGCATTTATTAATTGGGGAATGCCTCCGACTATTTTAAATTTCAATGAACTCTATCTCTACCTATGATTCTGTTTGTGTCTGTCTGTCTCTGTCTCTCTTTCTCTTCTCTTCCTTTGGAAAGATATATCAGGGCACAGTAGAGGATGCTTTCATTCTAGGAGGAAGTAAAACCTGACCTTATGTGTAATTTCCTCCTCCCAAGGAAACAAAATGGCTACTTGTGGAATAAGGACATAGTAAGTTGCATAAACTTGTCTAGGTATCCCAACAGGGCTTTGATGAATCTCAAGTTCTTGATCTTCCTTTGAATTTTCTCTTGTGAGATTAGTTCAGAGACTAGAGATCCTGAGAGCAGACTTCAAATTCCACATATATTTTCAAGGGCATGAATAGTTTTCTTTCAGAAGCACATGGTAGACACAATATGTATACATCCTCACTTGACCTAAGGAATGAATTCATGAATAAAATGGTCCAGAAAAGCAATTCTTGTGTAGAAGAAGTGAACTTCTTGGTATTGTGAAGTTCTTGTGAGCTCCAGACCCAGAAAATAAGATTTGCTAGATAATATATTGTGGTTAATTCTAAAGTTAAGAATTATCAAATTCACTTCCAAATATTAAACCTCCTTGAGAAACAGGGCATTTCCTCGAGTAGCATTAATCTTGAAGAAGGAAGAGTATTATTTATGTAACCCCTTTGAAGAATTCTATGAGAGCAAAGATAGTGAGTTACTTGGACAGTGAAAGTTCCTCAGGAAGGAAATTGCTTATTCAGTAGCACTGAAAATATATCTACTTTCTATGGAAGTCTAAACCACAAGGTGGTACTGCAAGTCTTTGGGGGTACTCTGTAAGACTAGAAAAGAGACTAGAATGACAAAGCATTTCTCTGATAGCACTCTGATAGGAAGTTAAACTTGCCTATTAGGGCTTTCTGAGGACTTTGAACAGAAGGATCATGAATTTATTTTTTATTTGGTAGAAAATGGGGAGTTGCTTAGGATTTCTTAGTAAAGGAGTGCTATGAAGAGAGAAATGTATTAAAAAGATAACTTTGGCTCCAATGTGAAAGATGTAGTGGTGGAAAAATAAGTTCAGAATCTATTATAATAACATAGGGTGAAAAAAGATAAAGCCATGAACAAGGTACATTGTAGTGGGAGCTAAATGGATGCAATAAATATTACAAAAGTAAAAGAGATAGGATTAATTAACTGATTGGATATGGGGGATGAGGTAAATGGAAGAGCTTCATAGCTTTCTATCTCTAGTCTCTCCACTTCTCCAATCAATCTATCACACCATTGCCAAAGAAATCTAATGTATAAGTCTAATCTTGTCACCTAGTAAGAAAAAAACAACAATAATGATAGCAAGTATTTATATAGCACTTTAAGGTTTTCAAAGTGTTTTACAAATATTTTTTCATTTTATCTTCACAACAACCCTAGAACGGGGTATTATTTTTATCTCCATTTTACAGATAAGGAAACTATGATAGAAGTTAAATGATTTGCCAAGGGTCACACAGCTAGTAAATGTCTGAGGTCAAATTTGAACTCAAGTCTTCTTGACTCCAAGTCCTATGCTTTATTCTCTTTGCCTATTTAAAAACTTTCAGTAGGTCCTCATTATGAAAAGAATAAAACTGAAAACTTAACTTTGACATCAAAATCCTTCCATGGTCTAGCTTATTTTACCTTTCTTGTGGTTAATGCTTCAGTCAAAATGACCTGTGAGCTGTTCCTTGATGTTATACTCTTCTTTGCCACCCTAGGTTATTTGAGGAAAGGCCTTTCTCCTATCACTGTAGTATATTACTTCTATAGCCCTTGACTCTTGAAATCCTTCCCTTTCTTATAAGTTCCAACTTTGATGCCATCTCTTCTGCCTTTCAGATCTCACCACAGTTAGAGGAAATCTCTCCTTCACTACATCATATTTCTCAAACTTCTCTTGTTGACTTTTGTCATTCTAGTTTGTATGATATTCATTTGTTTGTCACATCCTCCTCCTACTCAATCAAAAGTCTACCATATCCCCAAATAGAGACTGTTCCACTTTTTATCTTTGTACCTTTAATGTCTAGCATAGTGCTTTACACATAATAGATACTTAATACATTTATGTTGTTGGATTGAATTGAAATGAATATTTAAAAGCAAGTGTGAAAATAGTTCCATTGAAGAGTAATTGACAATAGAGTGAAGAAACTAGTAAGCAGCCTATCTACTGTGTGCTTTGTTTGGCATACATGGAGAAAATTATGATGCTTCTAGCAAATCTTCATGGAAGAACCTCATAATGGGGTTTCACTTAATGTGAAATCAGGATAATCTTGTATAAGCAAGGGAAACATTTCATAAAAAAAAAACATAAACATAAAGACTACCTGGGACAGGAAGGGGAGGAAAAGATAAAAGAATCAAATGGAAAATGTTCTAGAAAGTAGGGAAAATGATGTGATAGAAAAGGGAAAATAAGTAAGGAAAGAAAAGGCAAAAATGAGAGGCAGTGTGTTATCATGGTGTCAAGAAGATCTAGGTTCAAGTACAATTCTGGCATATACAACTCAAATATATGACACAAATGTCTACGGATTAATCATGTAATCTCTCAGTGACTATAAATTATCAAAGAGTTGCCGATCTCTACCAATGGAGAATTTCCACACTAGGAATTCCCTATTCTGATGAAATTGCATATGTGGAATAAAAGGTTAAGAGATGAGAGATAAAGCTAGAAAGTAGTAGGATCTGAATAATGAGAAGTTAATTTTTTTAATAGATAACACCAGGAGCTTTTCAAACTATTTAAGTGCTTTTAACTTTGAGGTAATATTCTCAGACCTAGGATGCTACTCTGCATGTAAACGGCTTATTAAATGTTTGTTTAATTGAATTTAATTCAATAATAGCAGCTAGCATTTATATAGCACCTATTTTGCTAAACACTTTACAATATCTCATTTGAGCTTCTCAGTAACCCTGGGAAATAGATGCCATTATTATCTCCATTTTTGCAGTTGAGGAAACAGAGACAAATAGCAGTTAAGTGACTTTCCTAAGGTAACACAGCTAGTAAGTGTCTGTTCAGATTTGAACTTAGGTTAGGTCTATCCTAACTTGAGACCTTGTGCTTTTATCCACTGCCCCCTCTAGTGGCCTTTACTAATTTTACTATGATAAGAGATAAGTTGCAGTAATTAGGGAGTCATATTGTGTACTGATTAGAAAACTGAGAGAGATGAAGAAGCCTAGAGTTAAAGACTGAAGGAAAGAAAGTGGAAAGTAATTAAGGAAGAGATAGTAGTTTTCACAAAAGAATGAAAAGGAGCATTCATTATATATACATTTCAGCTTATCTCCAGGAAGGAGACTTTTTCAACATTTGGAAGAATCTATAAAGTCAAGTATGTGGGATTTTGTGGAAGAATGTCATCATAAACTACCATAGTTAGGCAATATATTTGTCCCATTTACTAAATATATATGGATCAACTTAGGAATTTGTTATTTTGTGTTAGTATTATTGAAATGGAGGTAAAATTAAAAGATTTTTTCAGATCTTGTAAGTGGAAAATAGAAGGAGCAAAGTTACACCCAAACTACACGTTCAGTAAAGAAGACTGTGATAATGGAATAGAGATGAACAGAGGAAGAAGTGTTACACAAGAATAAACAGTGACTTTTAATGTCATTAATGATTTCTATAATTAATAAGTTTAAACCAAAGAAGAAAAATGTCAACTTACTTAGTAGAAAGCACAGGTGAAAGGAGAAAGGAAGAAAGAGAAGACATTACAATGGTATTTTTTCAAGAGTGGTTGGTAATTTGGAAAAGGTGAAGGAGAAACCAGTACTGTATGGAAGTAGTGTCCCTTGATAGAATTTATTTCCTCCCATGGGGTGGAAGCTTGTGGGAAGATTAAGTCCTTTAAAAGAAGGTAGTGGTACAATATGGCTTCTAAGAACCTTTCTACCTTTCACAATCCCTGAACCTGTGAAAAAAGGTAGGTCTCTGGATTCATAAACAGGATAAATGCATGAGGAAAAGACACACTCTTATAAAGGAACCCATGAGAATTAACACAATGACAACTTAATGAAGTGACGTTTGATTGTTTAAAAAAAATATTAGTGGTATTGAAGGCATGAAATGACTCCTATAAGTAGAGTTGTGAAACAGCTTGAGAAAGCCAATCAGCTTCAGGGGAAGGGATGAGGAAAATATGTGATGAGGAAGAGGAAAAGAAGAGAAGGGACCAAAAAGGATAGTCAGGCATGAAACCATGGAAAAGATGATGGGTATTGGAGAGCAAAGAAAGGCTAGGGAGCAGATGAAAATCAGTTCCAGGAAATTGATAAGGAATAAGGAATGGTAGTAGCCAAAGGGATGGTAAATGAAGTAGGAAAAAAAAGAGAACAAAGTTATGAGAGGACGATTTTATTAAATCATTTCTTTAAATGACAGCCATGAAGTTTGAAACAACAAGAAAGTTCCATGAGCTTTATTATAGGACCCTGAAATGCTTTGTGCTCACTGAGGGCTCACAATCTAAACTTAGACTGAAGAGTGCTGCTGATGACAGAAGGGAGATTCCCAGTCTTACTGCTCCTTAGTAAATGTATCCAGATTCCCCCCAAATGATACTAACATATGCTATCCCTTTCCTTTCCCCCTCCCCCAAGTCATGGGGAAAAAAAAGTTCAACAGCACTGAATGCAAGTGGTCCAGCAATGTCCTGCTTTCTGTAATGCTGGCCTGGTGTCTAGGGTGATTACAGAAAGCTATTGGGGTGGTTTATGAGAGCTGACACTTCCGGCTCAGCTTTTATCAGCCACTGAGCAGCTATCGTTAACAGTCTGCTCTGTACCATAGTTGATGTGACTGTTGTAAATACCACTACGGTGCAGGGTAATTATGCTTCATAAAAAAAAAAAAGTAAGCAAGAGGCACTGAGCAACTAACCCAAGACGCTGGCTGACCTGGCACTGCGGAAAAAAAGGTGTGGGAGAGGGAGAAAAGAAAGATGATCCTATCTCCGTTCACCTTTCCACACCCCCACCCCCAACCCACGCCTTGCTTCCCTCCTGCTGGCCCTCTCCAGTCCAAATCCTTTACATCTCTGCCACCCAGGGGGTAAGGGGAAAGGTCATTCTAGGTCACGGGCACTGCCAACGCCCAAGAAATCTGCAATTTTACTACTTGCTCTTATCTTCCAGCAAAACCTGCGTGTCCCTGGAACATCCAGGACATCTTCCTTTCCTAGGCTTTTGGGGGTGTAATAAGGTGGAACCAAATTCCCTTCTGAAAAGTCTCTGTCTCTGTCTCTCTTCCACCCCCTCCCCTATCCATCCACCCCCTCCCCTGCCCACCCACCCCCGCCCCCGAGTATTTTTGTTTTGTTTTGCCCAGCAGTCACTGTTAGTTTTTCCTTTATCAGTCGAGCGCCCTGAAGTCCAGAGTTTGCCGTTCTGTGGGTATTTCACGAAAGTATGGAGAACTTTCAGTTTCTTTACTTGGAGACGCGGAAGAAACTCTGCCGGCGATTAAGCGTAGTGAACAAAGAAGAGAGAAGGGGGCGGGAGAAAAGAATGGAAGGAGGAGAGGAAGGAAGGAAGAAAGGGAGAGGAGGGGGAGAGAGAAAGAGGGAGGGGGGAAGGCAGGGAGGGAGGGGGAGACAGAGAGAGAGAGAGAGAGAGAGAGAGAGAGAGAGAGAGAGAGAGAGAGAGAGAGAGAGAGAGAGAGAGAGAGAGAGAGAGAGAGAGAGAGAGAGAATCAGAATCAGAATCTACCGGGTAGTTATTCTTGGGTATTGCAGTTAAATAAGCAAAAACAGGCTAAAGTGTTTTCCGTGGCCACGTTCGTGCATGTGTCTAGTATTGGGAGAAGGACTCCACTACTGCACTGGACTGTGAGCGTTCGGATAGCCGGCTGTGGGCTGCGGATTTCTTTGTTCAGTGCTCGGGTTGTGCCCTGGATACACTGTCGGTTGCTATCAGAAACTTGTTAAAAGTCCCGGTTTATAGAAAGGTTTCAGTGTTCATTTTCCATTGGAATGATTGCATGAGAGAAGCTGCGTCCAATTCCGCAATTCCGCTGGCAATTCCGCTTCTGAGGACGGTTAAGAAAAAAGTCCAGTTTTCTGTTTTCAGTTAGGTATTTTTTTGGGGACACGAAAGCCCACCCTTCCTCCTTTCCCTCCCCCCAACCTTGCCCTACTTCACACCCCACTAATTCAGCGTTAGGGAGTCTTCCCGGGGGTCAGGATGAACACAATTGGTCATAATGGCGTGGTTTGGAGGAGGTTAGAGACAATGCAGATCTTTTCCCCTAAAGTGCCCTCTAGGGTGAGAGTTGAACTCTTGGACCAGCAGCAATTCACTAGCGCCTCTCTTACAGACTGACTGCAGGGATTACTGCAAAAGTTGGTGGCTGAGGAAATGGAGCAGCAGAAATGGCAATCAAATATGATCGTGTATGTGTGTGTATGTATGAGAGAGAGAGAGAGAGAGAGAGAGACAGAGACAGAGACAGAGACAGAGACAGAGACAGAGACAGAGAGAATATGAACAAGGGCTGTGATCTAAGTCACTAAGTATAAATTGCCCTGCTTTCCTGTTTGTAATATTTTAGAGTTAGCAGGTTAGAGGTTAAAGAGGAATTGGAGCTTAAGTCTATACTTGTGAGATCAGTTCCACTCCGTCCCGCTAACTACCATTGTTATTTAAAATCCATGTCATAATTTAAATGATACTAAGAATTATCAGTTCCACCCAAAAATTCACTTTTCAGTTTAGGCATGGAACTGAAGTTTATGTTATCAGAGGATTCCTGCTGCCTGCGAATCTAAGCAAGAAACCTTCTAGCCAAAGCACTAGTGATTCCAGTAGCATTGCACTGCCTCCTGCCTCTCCCTCGCTTTTTCGCAAGTGTTCCTCATCCCAGATGAAGTTCCTTGCTCTTGAAATGTTTGCTCTGCCGCAGAGCCGCGGTAAAACTACTCCACTAGAGCCTAGAGCGAGAACTGAATCTCTGTATTGCAGCAGGTACGGGTGAGCGCTAGGACCTTGGAGAATGCTCCCAGAAGCAGTCAGGACTACCTTAAACCCAGCCCAATGCCTCTTCCTGCGCCACTCTGCGTGCTGGATGGAGATATACAGTCAAGAGCCGCAGCTCAGTGCTGGAGTTCAACATTTCACTGGAAGCCCTGCAGAAGCAACACCTGTTTCACGCCAGCCAAGAAGGCACACAAGCACTCGTACGTTTTCCTCCTTTGCTTGTTGGTCGTCAATAATTGTAAGCCAATGGACATCTTCTGACCCGCTGGAGAATTCTGGATGATAGATTTGGACATCAAAAGTTTTTTCCCCCTTTTTTGGGGGGGTGGGGTGGGAGGGAAGGATTTATCTCAGCCTACAACGTGAGATTTTTTTTTTCCCCTTGAAGGATTCATGCTGATGTCTGCAGAGTCTGTTAGAGAGTAAAAACAGCGCATGCCTTCCTGGAGTCAGGATCCATAAATTCTGACGTAGCCTGTGCATCTTTAAAATCCCTATAATAACGCCTAGGTATTTAAGTTGCTATGGTCATTCTGATCTCAAACCAAATGGAGAAACTACGGATTTTTTTCCTTATTACAGTCGGATGGGATGAAGACCGTACTGCCTGCTAAGAGCTGGGGATCTATAGAAATACATAGATATGTTTATAAATATGTCAGTGTGTGAGTATAAAGTGGTGGTTTCTTAGACTATCAGTGGTTTGACCTTGAACCTGTGCCAGTGAAAACAGCATATTACTTTTATTTATGCATTTAATGGATTGAAGAAAAGAACATTTTCTCTCTGTAACTGCAGTAAGGGAGGGGAGTTGGATATACCTCGCCTAATATCTCCCGGGTTTGACACCATCATTATTGTTTATTCTTGTTCTCTAAAAGCAGAATCTTCTGATGGCTCCCTTAGGTGAAGTTGGGAACTATTTCGGTGTGCAGGATGCAGCAGTACCTTTTGGGAATGTGCCCGTTTTGCCGGTGGATAGCCCGGTTTTGTTAAGTGACCACCTGGGTCAGTCCGAAGCAGGGGGGCTGCCCAGGGGGCCTGCAGTCACGGACTTGGATCATTTAAAGGGGATTCTCAGGCGGAGGCAGCTATACTGCAGGACTGGATTTCATTTAGAAATCTTCCCCAATGGTACTATCCAGGGAACCAGGCAAGACCACAGCAGATTTGGTAGGTATACTATTAACCCGTTAGTGGTTATGTGATGAAATGATCTGGTTATAACTAACAAAAAGGTGGTGTTGGTGTTGGTGGAGGCTGGGAAGGGATGAGAATGAAGCTTAAAATTTTTTTTTCTTTGCCAGCTTAAGAAGAAAATGCCTCCGGAATTGCAGGTCTACAGCTGCAATTAAAAAAAAAAATTGGAGGGGGCAGGAGGCGGGATATGAAACAAGATCCTAATTCTTTTGGGATCAGATATATGGAAAGGTCGTGATTAGGAAGTTTCTGTTGAACTAATTCCACTAGTTACTAGATTTTAATCATTAACCACTAAAAACTTAAAAATACATTCAGTTTCCTGAAGGGAGTGGCCATCATTCTGTACCAAAAACGAGAGACAGGTTTCTTAAAAAAAATTAATGCTCATTTAAGTAAACTGCTTGAATTGCAAATCTACTGTATTGTTTTAATCCTGTTGTAAGGTCTGCAAGCCAGATAACCCATGGGTTTGAAGACTGACTGAATGGCCTATGGGGCTAAGGGACTTAAGGTCATATTTTAGACCCAAAGAGTGGTGGAGTTGGAGGCATGTGGGGAAAACTACTTTTGGAGGGCATAGGGTTAGATAGAAATGTTTGCGCCTGCAGGTATCAACTTAAAATCCTACTCTTTAATTGCCATAGAATGCAGCAAAAAGTAGATTTCCTGAGTGAGTGAGTGTGTGTGTAAATCTGTGAGCTAATTTTAAAGAGCATTCCGAAGATTTCATTTCCAGAGGACGCTATTTGTGACTCAGCATTGAGGGTTGCAGACTGGAGGTCTCGTGGCTTCATCCACTTTTAAGTGTCTGCACACACACACAGGCACACACGTGTCAAATAGGCCTGGAGCTGCTGCTAGTGCAACCTTAGAGACCCAACAAGATGATTTAAAATAACTGAGTCACAATGTGTGTTTTGGGGGAGGCGCTCCAATTAATTTTCACCCCTCTTCTCTTAAAATAAATAGAAGCTAAGTGCCAGTTTGGGCAACCAGGCTGTTAGAAGGAGTTAACTTCTGAGTGAACCCACCTGACAGTACTTAAACTAGGTCGTAAAAAGAAAGTCCTGCGGGGATCCGAACCCCCCCCCCTCCCCGGCTCCCCAAGCCAGATGTTGAACAAGGTTTTAACTATACATTATTGCTTCATGGGCTATAGATGATGCCAGTCTTGTGAGGGATGATAGCCAGAGGGCTTGTTATGGAAGGTTGAGAGCCTGCAAGGTGAATATATTCACAGGTATGAAAGGCACCATCAGAATGTTCTCCGTCAGCTGCCTCTGCAAAAAGGGGTTTTCTGAGCCCCGGGACACACGTTCCCTCCTTTCCCTGCCAAGGGAAGCACCATCAGTAATTTTAAATCGTAGCCTCTCGATTTGCAAAATATCGTTGAGCCATTTAGTTGAAAATAGCTTTCTTAGAGAGATTAAAAAAAGCTTCTGGATGTTGAGAGTGGAGAATAAACTTTACGGAAAAAGCTATTGATGCATGTTTGTTAGGGGCTGCTACCTTGCTTACAACTACAATCCCTGGGAGTGGGATGCGCGTGTGTGTGGTGTGTGGTGTGTGTGTGTGTGTGTGTGCGTGTGCGCGTGTGTGCGCGCGCGCGCCTGCTTGCCTGCCTCCAGGGACCTATGCTGCTCCCTTTTCCGTGGGTTCGGAAGCACTTGGCACCAAGATCAAAAGAAGCAGTTAACCACGGAGGAGGTGAGACGTAGCCGGCATGCCCGGGAACCCCTCGCCGTGGTGTTCGAGTTGTCCCTAGCAGGTGCCTGCTCTGTGCAAGGCTGCCGCCGCGCGGGGCCACCGCGCTCTCACATTCACCGGCACCGCTACGGCATTGGCGGCTGTACCAGTATCGGCAGCAGGCATCCGCGTGGTCCTAAATACGCTCGTCTCCCACTCCACTTTCTTGCCTCTTTTCGGAGTATCACCAGCTGCCGCCGTCTAGTACCGTAGTGACCGCAGATTTGAAACATCTATTTTTAAAAGCAGATTTCTAGCCGCATTGAGGAAAGCTCAATTTTTTCCTCTCTAAAGTTTTGGTGTCAGCTTTGTTTTCTCTTTTGTGTCATCCACAATAGATGGTGACTATTGCTCTAACTGTAGGTTACACACAAGAGTGTTTGGGGGTCCTAATAAGAGTAGGGGTAGAATTTTTTTTGGGGGGGTAGTGGTGGTAACTAGGACCATGGCCTTCCCCTTCCCTCCGCTCCTCCAACCCTCACCAAGTCTTTTTTTCCTTCTTGAAGAGCTTGACACAGATTTAAAGGGTCCTCCTGCCTGTTCAGGGAGCTTTGCGCCGGTTCCTTTTTGCCGCGGTGCGGGGAGCTGTGCTCGGGGGAGGGGCGTAAAGAGGGGCGCTGGGGTTGGGGCGGAGGCGGACAAAGGGAAGGAGATAAGGTAGGTGGAGATGTGAGATGTGGAATGCTACAGTCAAACCACTTTCTGGGATTACAATTCGTTTTAGTTTCCCAGTGGGGAAAACCTCAGCGGCCTTGGAGGTTTAGCTTTTCCTGTCCTTCCTCGACCACCTACTTCTGCCTCAGTGTCCCCGCCCCCTTCCATAGAACGATTCCCGTGGGACCGGAGATGGTATTTAATGCACCCAGTTACGTAGAGCTGGGAAGGTCTTATTGTGTGCATACTCACCAGTCGGTCTTGATAATTATGTAGAAGGTGGAGAAGCCTTTTGGAAAGCCCCTCACCCCACCTCCTGCACAATTCAATCTCAGCTCAGTGAAAGATTTAATATAAATGCTAACATCCCTTCCATTACACTTGAGAGTTTAGAGTCCTCCTCCACCTGATCATGTATATTGTATGTATGTATTGTGTATATGTATGTATGCATGCATTGCAGTATCCTTCTAGGATATCTGCCAGGCACTCAGGAGTGATTGTCAATTCAGTAACTCTGAAATGGGGTGCAGGGCGGGGTGGGGGTAGGGTGGTGGTGTTGGGGAGGATGGGATGGGGAGGAGAGGAGAGGCGTGCCTTGCGTCAGCAGAAGAGTACTGCAGGCACAGCATTAAAAAAAAAAAAAAAGACCCAGGAGAAACCGTTCGCCCAAGAGGTGACCTCCTCTTCTTAAGACCTGGCTGTCAGTGCTACCACCACCGTGATGGCTACAGCGAGGGGAACAGGGAGAACCGGTCATTTCAGAGTCGAAGCTGAAAGCGTGAGGGTTGAGATGGGGTGGAGGAGACTGCCAAGGAGGCTGGGACCACTGCCACCTTGGGGAGGGAGAGAATGGAGAGAGAAGTAGGCAACCTTTGTGGGAGGCGGGTATTCAAGAATGAGAACTATGGTGGGCCCTCCTGGGAGGGTTGTGAATTTCTCTGATATCTCAAAGTAGGTGCAGTCACCTTCCTCTCTACACTCCGACCCCTCCACAGTCACTCCTTTCAAATTAATTGAATAGAAGTATGTGCTCAGGGGGGAGGACCAATGAGGTTGGAGGCTTATTTAAATCTCAAATCTTTCATCGGGTTAGGTTTCTGGGAAGAATTGTACTCCTGGGTGACAGGAGCCCTGCCGCTGTCTCATGCTGCTGCTGCTGCTGCTGCAAATCCCAATAATAGCAACTCTCTGCAGAGAGCCATGGGCAGCGTCTTCTTCCCCTACATGTGACAGGCGCTTCCCTTCCTGGAGTGAGAAGGAGGACCTGATAGAAGGGGGAGGGAGGCTAGCAGGGAGGAAGTGAGAGAGTAGAGATTCTGCTGCAGTTTCTCACACCTCGAACCTCCCAGCTTGGTGGTCTCTTCATTCTCTTTTCCACACTCCCGAGTCTAAATTCCCAGGGACTTTACCCAGCTCCCCTTTCATATCCTTCCAAGAACTTGGTCTTTATCCTCAGTTTCTCTTGGATGCCCTAGAAAAGAGTTTGTGGGGGAGAAGAAGGAGAAGGCTCGTTCTTTGACAGAAATAGAAAGTGCATTTTTTCACTTGGACTGTATCTTCAGACCAGGGAGGAGGAAACATTGAGGCACAACCTCCCCCACCCCCCAAACCCTGCCTCCACACAGCTGCAGGGGATTGCTTGCTCCTACTGGCAAGCTTGGTGGTGACACAGCAGCAGCAGTGCAGGGGACACTAATCCTGGCAGAAGCTACTGCTGTGACAGCAGTGGGGTTTAAATTGGGTGGGGCCTGGAAGATTGAGTTTTTTTCTTTTTTGGTATGTGTATCTCTGGGTATATTGGGGGAATGAGACTGTTTAGGAATATAGATAAGAAATTTTACATTTTACTTTCAGTTGATGCCCTGAGGAAAAGGGCATCATAATAATTAAAAATAAAATACTGGAGTTTTTCAGGAAAGAAAAAAAGGGAGAAACAATTTTTAGGACCAGTGCCAAATGATCCCCCAAGTGACTTTTAACCCTCAGCTGCTATTTAGTTTGTAGCATGTCTAGAAACCCAACTAAAGATGGAACTTGTTAGGTGCTAACCTTTCAGGAGAGATGGTTGTATTGCTGTTACTGTTGTTGGGTGGACTACTTTAATGGGGTAAAGGAAAGGCTGAAAACTAAGAAATGGAACACCAGCAAGTTAGGCATCAGTGCCAAAGTCAAACGTGAATGTATAAAGTAAAAATTATTTCAGGAGGAAGAGAACAGATTCAATGGTTATTAGAGCTTTTAGGAGAAGTGAGAAGGGAGGAGTTTTTTTTTAGAAGACATGTGCTTCCCTCCTATATTCTGTTTCCCAAAATTCTGTATGTTCAATAACTATTCAATAACTTACCAGCTAGATGCAGCATGCTTGGTCGATGTTCTTATGATTGCATATGCCTCTCAATTCTCACGAATCTAGTTGTGGAACTTGCTTTAGATATTAGTTCAGATTTACAATATGTCCCCCTAGGGTTTGTAAACCATTTATTCCATAGACCTGATATGTGGAATTCCCTTGGAAAGCAATGAGTTTTGTGGGCAAGAGCATTGCAATTTACTTTTTACAGTCATTAAAACCATATCTTTCATAATAGCCAGAATCACATTATCTCTGTGATGTTGGTTATTATTGTCTAATATCTTTTCATGAAATCTTGTTTATGTCTTTCTATAATAACAATAATAATCTAATTGCCGAGCATTAGATTAGAATATAGCAAGATTCTCTTTACCCTCTCTCCAACTGCTGATCTTGGGTTTAGCTTGGAAAGGTGGACATAGTTCAGAGGAGCACTGGAATATTTGGGCCACTACTCTCTTGGAAGAATTAATAGCTTTCCTACTTTAGGAGGCAGGTTGTGGTACAATAGAGTGTTGGACCAACAGACCTAGGTTCAAGTTCCAGCCTTACACCTTGATATGAACTTGGATGAATTATATATTCTCTTTGAGCCTTAGTTTCCATAACTGAAAAATGGGTAAATTAATACTTATTGCATATGACAGGATTGTTGTAACCTAAACATTTTATATACTGTAAGCTGCTATATAAATGTGAGGTTTAAAAAATGTATTAAATGAAAACTGTTCATAAACTCCATTAGAGCAGAGGCCATATCTATCTACTTAACTAGTTCCAAGACCTAGCAATATAGCATGACTTCAGTAATTGTCTAATCAGTGTTAATGATTGAATAAAGAAAATCAGAGAAGCCTAGTCAGCTCTGGGACTGATTGACTTTGGAAGAATGGCCAGGGAGCTCTGTTGGGAAAGAATAGGGAGTAAGAGAGGGAGACAAGAAGGAAAAAAAAAAGCCAAGGTATGGTAATTCCAAATGGTTCTGTCCAAACCTGAATTACTGAAGGAACCTTAAGATCTAACTGAACTTGGGATCCTTTGGATCAGGGATGACCCATTTCTTTATCAGAGACAATGACTTCATGATCCAGTGTATAAGTGGACCTTCCAGTCCCATCCTAATGTGTATCTCTATACCAGTGATGAATCTTTTAGAGAAGGAGTACCAGGTCCTGCCCCAGCCCCAGACCAAGTGAAGTGCCCCCCTCCCAGAGGCCATGTGCTGGATGCACCTCCCCCCACCCCCTTTCCCCTCATAGGGGAGGGAGAAAGTGCTTCCCTTAGGCTGCTGGATGGGAGGGTGGATAAAGTGAGGAATGTCCTCATTGAGTGTAGAGAGGAGGAGGGGAGTGACCTGAGCACTCTGCTCCCCTCCAGCTCTGCTGCCTATGAGCTGCTCATCTTACTCCCTATGTGCTCCCATTGGATTTCTGGGCAGAAGGGGCAGGTGATATGAAAAAATGTCATCAGGTGAGGTGGAGAGGGGTAGGGGAACAGCTCTGCCTGAGTCCCTCTGCCTCACTAGTAGCAAATTGTGGTAGGGAGGGCAGGCATGCCCACAGAGAGGGCTCTTGCTGTGCCATAGGTTCATCATCACTAACTCTATATCCTTTGGTATGATAGAACTGATTTAACTACCATTTGATGGTTCTCAAAGAGAGGATATTGGGAGTTGAAAGAGAGGGAAATGGCTTATCATTTTTCTGCATTCTTTACTTTGTTATACAGTATTATGAGCCAAGACATTAAAGCTGTATCTACACAGGAGAAAATGAATCTTTTGGCAGGGAGCAAATATTGCATATGGTAACAACCTTTATGTTTCAACCTTAGAAGCAGTTCTAACCTTTTAAACCTTTGTTTCACGAACATTTGTTTTTACCTATTATTGCTTCTCCAGACAATAGTTACTTCCTTAGCTGACAGTAGTTCAAGTTTCCAGCCTGCATTATTTTTAGGCTTTGGACCTGGAAGAGACCTTAGAGAATATTTTATCCATTTTATAGATGAGAAAATTGAGGCCCAGAAAGATATTAGGTCAGATTTTCAGCACTAAGCTAAAACAGACAGCATTTTTTCTACTTCTGTGTGAACAGTGAGGATGAGAGAAATAGTTTAGAGCCAAAGTTAATACAATCAGAAAAAGTCTGACATAAACAGCCATATAGAAAGGTGTTCACTTACTTGATTACAGTTAAATAGCCTGTTAATGAAATGTTATTGCTAATGTCTGAATTCCTCAACTGGGTGAAGATTTTCAAGTTTTTTTTTTGTCAGGCAATGAGTTTTTAGTGTGCACTAATATGCTAGGCATTGGCATTGTAGTAAAGTTCTGGGATCAGAAAAAAATGGCAAAAATGTGATTTTGGTTCTCAAGGCTTATATTCTGGTGGGAGATATGACATATACAAAATATGTACAAAACATATTGAAAATACATTTAGAGGGAACGATTCTAATGGTTAGAGGGACTTGGAAAGCCCTTTTATTGAAAGATAGTATTTCAACTGACCTATGCCTACAATGTCCTCCTTCCTCAGGACATTGCAGGCATAGGAGAAAACAAAGCTGTAAGGAACAGATGACTTATCCCAGTGACAGAGAACCTTTTAGAGACTGAGTGCCCAAACTGCAACCCTCAGGCTGCATGTGAGCCCCCCACTTTACTCTAGACAGGGGAGGGAGGAAGTGCTCCCTTTGGGCTGCTGGGTGAATGAGCAAGTGAAGTGAGAAATGTCCTCAGGGGAACTTGGAAAGGGAGAGGGTAGCAGCCACCTCTGGCACATGTGCCATAGGTTCACCAACATGGACTTATCCATTCCAGTGTTCCTATTGACCACTAATAATTAAATGACACCATAAACAGAAAGGTCCCTGATAGTTATGGGACTCAATATCACAGACTAACTGTGGTGAATTGAAATAATACTTCCAGAAAATGGTTCATCTATATAAACACTTAAAAAATCATTCATTTTATTATTATCCTCACTTTCAGTTTGTTCTCACAGTTTTTGAAGGGAACCACCAGTATTTGAGTAAATTTCTCTAAGAAATAGATCTTTCTTTTCTCTCACCTTAGTTGAGAAATTCTAAGTATAGGGAGCAGGAAAGTGGAATAAGTATAAAATGGCAACAATCTGCTAGTTTCAGAACAGGATGTGATAAAGAGTAGCTGGTACTGAGATGATGAAAGACTTAACTTCTCACTGTTTTTGAGCATCTTAGAATGTCATTAGTATAAGAAAATTCAAATGGCAAGGAGAAAATCTTATTAATTAAATTTGCTACCCCACACCCCAAAACTTCAGAAAGTAGTGCTATACCCTTCCTAATGCAAAGTGGGAAAAATTCCCCTTTCAGTATTTCTCCCATTTTTCAGGATTATTCTTTACATTCGAAATTATACTTTTTTCTTTCAACTTCTGGGATGTGGTGGATGGGGTAAGTCACAGCTAAATACACTCAGTATCAACTCTTGCACTCTGAGGTCGTCTGCATTGCTGACAGTAATATACCTTGCCTGCAGCTTCCTTATTCCCTCATAGACCATGGATATACTAGGAAATAGGAAGGCCTGAAGGTTATTGTTTTTCTCTTAAGATAGAAATAAGATAGAAAAATAGAAAAACTGTTTAACTACAAGTTGTGAAAATAGGAAAGAAAGAATCAAAATGAATCCCTGTAAAATGCCAACAAGTCACACTTAGGTCATTTGGAATTTGAAGTAGACAAATGGCCTAGCTTTTGACTTTAAAGTCAGTGATAAAATAAACGGAATGTTTCAAATTTGAGGGTTTTTTGTTCGACAAGTTTTGATTGTGCTTGATTGTGTACAATGAAGATGTACTTTTCTTGTTCTAGGAATGAAAGTAGTAGTTTTCTTTAACGCTAGGATCAATAACTATAGATGGAAAAATGTAGTCAAAAATAATTTGACTTTTCATTGAAGGACTTGTGGACATTTAAGACACATTCATATCAGTTGTAGATAACTTGAAGATGACAGAAAAACAAAGGCTAGAGGAAAAATGTAGTGGGTAGCTACTTTTTCCCATTTCATCTTAAGCTTAAATTCATATTGTCCACACACTGAGAAAAGGTATTGTAGTTTAGTGACTTTTTGGATGTCTTTAACCCAGCTGTCAGTCAGAAACTTTTTTTTTTTAAACCTTTACCTTCTGTTTTAGTGTCAATTCTTAGAGTGTTAAGAGCTAGGCAATTTGGGTTAAGTGACTTGCTCAGGGTTACACAGTTAGGAAGTATCTGAGATCAAATTTGAACTCAGGTCTTCCTATCTCCAGCCTGGTAATATATCTAGTGTTCTACAAAGCTGCCCTGCCCTGTAGATGCTTGGAGTTTTTTCTCTTGTCTTTTCCATAGTGGAGCTGATTTTTGGGGGCAGTGGAGTTAGAAGCTGTTGTACTTGATGATGCCTTTTTTGTACTCGTTTATGAGGTAGAACTGCCCATTTCACTATGCTTGGGCCTTGTAGTGGTCTGAATTGTCTTATCTCCCCTTTCCTAGAAACATTGCCAATGAGCAATATGGGGGAGGATCCAGCAATAATTTTTCTTCTGTTAGTAAATATAGTATCTTTGTCCCCCCTTAAAGACATCTTTATTACATTTCTTCTGGGGTGAATTTACATGTGACTTTTTACTAGTAAACTACACAACTACAAAATGTGATTGTCAGAAAAAAGACTGATGGGGAGAGATAAATATAAGAAAAGTTTCACCTGTATGTTGAACAAAAAATATTTTTAATTAATTTCTGAATTTTGAAAAAAATTGTAACTTGATCAAGGTACCAGAAATTAGGAATAATGGTGGCTGTAAAATGTCCAAATCTATTGAGTCTCAGTGTCAGGAAAAACACCCTAGTATTAGAGCTATCTAGGATGGAAAAGGCTGCCTTGGAAGGTAGTGAGTTTCCCTTCATAAGAGACCTCTAAGTGGAGGTCATATGACTACTTGTGTGGAGAGCAATGGAGATTCCTTTTTCAGTCAAGGGTCCACATCTTCTTACAACTAGAAAATTCTGAGATCCAATGGTCCACTTTTCAGTTCAAATCAGCAAACATTAATCATCTAAGTATTGTTTTTAGGGCTGTAGGTACAGGGGTAGATGTAATACAGTAGCGGTTTTCCATCTAATGGAAGGGAATGAGCCACATTCACAAATAATTATGATGTAAGGGAGAATATAATGTGTGATGCGTTTATGTGTGAGTTAGTTCGGGTCAGTGAGCTGGAGTAGGGTGAGGTTCCTTTGGTAGAGACATATTTTGACTCAGGTCCCTATTCTAATCTCAAACATGTGGGTGCTCATTACTAGTTACTCAACACACAAGCTATTCTAAAACTGCCCTTCTTATGTACTTGTCAAGAAGTACTTATTTTAAGATCCCCAGTGATTAGATTGAACTATGAATATATATTTTATCTTTGCTTTGATAGTCTTAAATAACTTGGTGTTATTAATATCAGAAATTATTAATTTTAATTAATTTAATTTTAAATAAATAATTATTAATATCAGAAATAATAACCTACTTGATCCAACAAGTAAATCTAGTAAAAAGTATGATTTTTATTTTTGGAGAAACTCTTGAACAATGTATTTTGATGAAAATTATGTAAGTTACTATAAAAATATCAAGGTACCCATATGACTAGGATACCTTTCAGTGAATAGTAATGCCTTCTCTTTGTAGGTATCACTGGTACTCTATAAACAAACAAAAACCAACCAAACTAAAAACCTGGGAGGGGGGTGGAATATGGAGATAATGACAATAATTCTTCAATTCCTCATTCTATCAGATTCCTAGAATCCTCTGTCCTTTTAACTCTGTCCATTAATTGGATTAAATACAACAAACAAGAAGTAACTGTGTTTCTGCTAAATGGCAGAGTTATATATAATTTATAACAACATAACAGAAAAAGCATGAAAAATTACTTTATGAGAAGTTAAGTTTCAATTTCCCTACTTATAAAATGGAGATAAACAAGTCCTTCCTTTAAGTCATAGAATTATTGGGATACTCAAAGCAAAATGTGAAAACACTTTATGAGCTTAAAGGGATGTAGTAATGTGATTTTATTCCCTCTTTCCCTATTTCTGAAATGGTCGGTGGAACATTCTTCAGACGTAGAATTTTGGTGTAAGAGGTAGATGTGGTGACAAGTCCCTTCTCTCCTCAATTTATGCTATTGTTGATAGTGTTAGATTGATTAACAGTGTTGGCTTCCTTTGAAGGTACACTAAAGGATAAGACAATGACAGTATACAATCAACATATTTTTTGACATCATAACTACTTTCTGATGGTCTAGTGAATTGTTGGCCCTCAAAGGAAATAAGAGGATTCTTTTGTTTTAAATTCCCTTGAAAACTGAACATTAGCCAGTCCCCCTGGGTAGCCTTAGCCATTAGCCTGTTGTTGAACAGTAGTTGTGGCATATGCTATCTTTGGTGGTGGTTTTTAACTGGCTGAAAAAGCTTTGGCATGAATGGCACCACCAAATATATTTGCCATTTGATGTAGCATTTCCCTTACTTTGAAATGCAGAAATCAAGTTGCACAATGTGTATGCATATGGATAATTCAATGAAATAAAAATGATTCCTTTGGTTGAAAATAGCACTGTATGTCATATAAAATGGCACCACATATGTATCGATATTACTTCATCTGACCTTAAAATATCTTTGTGAAGTAAGGAGGAATCAATAGACTGGCTTTATTCAAAGTACTCATCTCATTCATAATTTATTACATTATAAACATAAATTAAAAAATAATCTTAGGTTTTTTTCTCATATAGTATTTCAAATTCTATTAAACTGTACATATGTTGGCAGATGTACTCTTTAAATACTAGATTTTCAGTCTTTGTTATACTGTGTACATGATGAAGGAATTGCAAATACTTCCTCATACGAAACAGGTTTCATCTTTACATTGCTGTGATACACCATTTTCTCTTGGGGCTCTATCCTAGGCTTTATTAGATTTATGTGGTCCATGTCTGCTATTGATTACTACACAGTCTATTTTGCGAGAGATGCAAAATTAATTGTTTAAAAATCTATGTAAGTGCTTTTTTATTAGTCACATGGGACTGCCTACAGTGCAGTGTTAAACTTAGTTCTTTTACTGTTAAATGTAAGTAAAATTTTAAATAATTGAAGGTTTTTTTTTATAAGTTGTTCAGTATTAAATTCTATGAGAATGCATCAATTCCAAATGGTGTGCCGTGACTTTATTATATCATTGAAGAAGTAACTGAGTAGAATTATATCACCTCTGTATTTGCTTTGCCCAATTGGTATTGTGAGCTAGTAAACTCATAGGCAATTTGAAAGGTGATTTGCATTTGTTGCAGTAAAATTCCAGTTCTGTGCTTAGATTGGGTAGTGGTAGGGAAGCAATTTTCAGTAAAGGAAAGTTTAATGCTGATTTACAAAGTTCAGTGCTGATTTATGAAGATGCTGGATTGTACCCAGTAGATAGTAAATTCCTTGAGGGCAGGAAGTATTTTTGTATTTTTTTTAATGCTCAACATAAGGTAGGATCCCCAAAAATGCTTATTGAATCTGAATAAAGAATTACTTTTTTGATATAATATATGGTGGCATCTAACTTGCCCACATATCTCTTTGAATTTTAGCTTAAATGTCAGAGAAAAATGAATAATTTCCAAGAGTAGTAACACTTGGGATAAAATAGGAATATTTTAATTTTCAAGGATCATTTTAGCAAAACAATACTAGAGAACTAGGTAGTTTTTTTTTCTTTGAGACTAATAATACTCTAGATAATCCCTGCAAATTTATGTTGGGGCTTAAGATAACATTTTGAGGAGAAATCTGTCATTAGCCCAAATGTCCAGATATATGCTTTGTTTCACTGATGGTGTACTATCTGTAGAATGACACTTTGTTTTTGATTAATTTGAAAATACCTTTTGTGTGTTTATTTGGCAACACCTCATAGGACAATAAACATTCTTAGATGTGGGCATCCATCTATATACCTAGTATTTTATTCAGGGAATTTGTTGTTTTTGGCAGTCATGGTACTGATAAGTTGTGAATATTATTCAGCTATAGATTTCAGTTAAAAACTTTGGGGAAATGATCAAGATTCATCTTTTGGATGTCACACTACAAAAGAAGTTAAAGCTAATTATTTTGTACAACCACAGGCAAAAAATACTACTTTAATGAATGGAAGATTTTTTAAAATAGCGAGCTAGATTTGATGTCACTTCTGTACTCAATTCAAGTCTATACATTTCTGAGGAAATCGTGTATACACTGACTTGTCTTTTTTCTTTCTTTTTTTTTACAAGGAATTCTGGAATTTATCAGCATAGCAGTAGGTCTGGTCAGCATTCGAGGGGTGGACAGTGGACTATACCTTGGAATGAATGAGAAAGGGGAGCTTTATGGATCAGTAAGTACTCTGAGAGACATTACTTATCTGTTTATCCTATTATTAATCACCCTACACTGCATTTTCTTTCTTTTTTTTTAAAACCTTACCTTCTGTCTTGGAGTCAATACTGTATATTGGCTCCAAGGCAGAATTGTGGAAAGGGCTAGGCAATGGGGGTTAAGTGACTTACCCAGGGTCACACAGCTGGGGAGTGTCTGAGGCCAGATTTGAACCTACGACCTCCCATTTCTAGTCCTGGTTCTCAATACACTGAGCCACCCATCTGCTCCCCATTGCATTGTCTTAAGATTTAAAAATTGCCTGAAATGAGCAAAATATTTATTCTGAAGAAGAGTTAAAGTGCTTACTTTTATGTGTGAGGTAGAATACATTCCATTTAATTGTAAATGGACATTATTTTTTGATCTACGTGATATATACCAAGCAAGCTCTTAAATTTAGGCAAAAGTGCTTCATGCACCAAGCTAGTTTCACTATTCCTCTACAATGAAATTTGCAAGTATGGAAAGAATTCTTCTTCTAGTATTGAATGGAAGCTATTTTTGAGAAGAATTAAAATGCTTTCTTTTCAAGCATCTCAGGGAAAATTGGGTGTGTATGAAAAAGTGAGTTTAAAACCGAATTTCAAACCATAAAGAATTTTTATTATGCAAGGAGGATATGAGAGGTGGGGCTAGACCTACTGTAATTTCCACTCTTGAATAAGAATTTGGGAGTATTTTAATTATTTTTGCTGTATTTTTAAAATCTCCCTTTTAGGTTGTAAACTTATAGAGGACAGGGACTAGGTCTTAGGTGCTTTTGTATCTTTAAAAGTTCTTAGCATAGGACTTAGAAAATCAGAAATAATTGAAATATGTTCTGTATTCATAAATAAACACATAATTTTAGCTAAAATGTTTATTGATAATCATAGTTTCATTTCATAAATATGGATGACATTTAGTTCAGGTTTACATGAAATAGGAGGATTTTCCTCAGCAAATGATTTCTTGAAAATACAAGAAGCCTAACAAACCTAGACAGGAAAATCTTTTGGGGATCCAGGGCAGAAGAAATGAAAATAACCTTCACATCATACTTGGGGGATGCCATTTTATAAATATGCCACTTTCCTATATCATTACTCATCAACATACACAAGGCAACAAATATGTACCAAGATGAAAACCTCAGAACACTAGATCATGAGAAATAATGGTGCAGTGAAGCTGAACCTAACATGTCTTTGGAATGGCATAGGGTGTTTGGTAGTCTTAGAAATTTTAGCTATGGGTTGATTTCTTTAGATGTTTACTTTGCCTTGCTAGTATACATATATATATACATTCAAATTGTTTTTAAAACAATTTACATGAATTAAAATTATCTTTGCCAGAGGGAAAGTTTAGGTTAGAATCTAGAATAATAAATTATAATTGGTCTAGATTTATTATTTCATGGTTATAGGGGAGATCCCAGTGAAGAAACTCCCTCTTTAAAGCAGAACAATCTTCAACTTACAATCTTACTGTGTTGTCTGGGATTCTGAGAAACTGACTGGCCAAGGGACAATCACATACCTTGTATATGCTTGAAGTGGACCTTGAGCCCTAATCTTCCTGACTCCAAGTCTAGCTCTTTAGCCATTATGTCATACTACCCCTAATTTTGTAATAATTAAAAACAGTAAGTACTTTACTTTGTAAAACATCTGACTGGCTTTTACCATGTGAGCTAGGGCCTTACTAAGTATATGTAAATATTTCATCACTTCTACTTTTGTAATTTTTCCAATTTTATGAAGGTGTGTTAATCTGAGGTACAGGTCATTTAGGAGGAGCCATTTTATAGTATGAACTCTGTGGTAATTTCTCTGTGTACAGCAGTGGTATTTGTTGTTTGTTCAGTCATTTTTTAGTCTTGTCCAACTCTTTATGACCTCATTTAAAGTTTTCTTGGCAAACATACTGAAGTGGTTTGCCATTCTCCTTCTCCAACTCATTTTACAAATGGAGAAACTGAGGCAAATGGTTAAGTGACTTTCCCACAGTCATGCAGCTAGTAAATGTCTGGGGTCACATTTGAACCCAGGAAAATGAGTCTTCCAAACTCTAGATCTGGTACTCTATCTATTGCACCACCTAACTTGTATAGCTTTATTTGTACCCTTTGGTCATAGGGAAGAGTTAGCAGTTTTATGATTGTTCAACTCTGCATTAAGTTGATGCTGAAAGTTTAGAAAGCACTAGTGGGTTCGTGGTTTAGCAGGTTAAATAATTGACAGAGTTCAGCCTACAGATATAATATTGCTTGAAGGGTACTCTCCTTGCTTTTGATAGACTATTCTCTAGGTTTGTCAAAATGACCTTGTTTAACTCTTTCACAAGGCCACAGTAGAAAGATGCTCAGGCTTGGTCACAGTGTGTCTCTGGAGCCAGGGATGCATGACTGGGATGAAGCAGGAGAGTGCAAAGTCTGGTGCATTTCACAGGAATCTACATTAGTCTGCCTTGTCCCAAATTTAGTGCAGGAAAACTGAGTTAGGGATGGACTATTCTTATATCCAGAGGCTACCTTTTGGGTGGCAGCCAGTGAACTGTCACCTTCACTAATGTTGAAAACATGGGCAAAGGGGAGAATTTAGAGGAAATAAGAAGGCCTTCTTCCTTCTCTGCTGGAGAAAAATGTTTGCTTTCTGGGGTGCTAGGCACTACATCATCTCTACGTGTTCTGAGGAAAATATGTGGCAGACTATTTTCTCATTATAAATTTTCCTATAGAAAAACTTAAAAATATTAGAAGCTTCTAGCAGCTTGTTCCTGTGCTGCATTAAATACATAGGTGTGGGTCTGGGTGTACCTATGTTGTCATGGTGTGAGAACAGACAGGAGTTCCAGGGAAGAACCACTCTTCTTTCCCATGTTCATCTGCTGTGTCTTCTGAGTTTGCTTGCAGCATACACTGGAAGAGAGGGATCTCTAATCTCCTTTCCTACCTCCCACACAGAATGGCTATCCAAGAGTTTGGTTAGCAGCCTGAGTATAAAGCAGGGAGTTTGGGGAAGGGGAAGAGGGACACTTGGTGAGTGGGTTAAGTTCGTATGGGTAGCAAACTTTTGTCTGTTTTGTCATTTGTTTGTGTATAAACCTGGATCAGAAATTCCTAATGTGGGGCCCATGAATTAAAAAAAATTTTTTCGGATGACTATATTTCAACATAATTTACTTCCTTTGCAAAGGGAATGGATTTTCTATAATTAAAACTGTTATTCTGAGAAGAGGACCACATTTTTTTTTTACCAGATCAGCAGGGTCCAGTATGCACACACAAAAGAATAAGGACATCTGACCTAGATGAAGAAGATAGCAAAGGAGAGTGAAGAGGGAATGAGCCACTTTACTTGGGGACTGGGAGGAAACATGAGTTTCTTCTGTAGCAGAGTAAAGTCTAGCCCATTACAGAGGTGGAGAGCAATAAAGAATAGAAGAATGATCAAAAGATCTAATTTAAATTATGAGAAAGCTTGCAAAAGAGAGGAAAATAGGCAAGTACCAAAATATTAAATGCATCCAATTCAATGGACAATACTTACTAAGCAGAACATGGTGCTAGATCCTGGGAGAGATACCAGATTTAGATAAAATGTGGTCCCTGCTCTTGTGGAGTTCACAGCTTTGCATGATGATATAATCTACAGATAACTGTAATATAACTATATATATAAAACTATGATATAAAATTTTACTTGAGAACTATATAAAAGAGGTACAAAAATATCACAGATGACTCAAAGGTGCAAGGATTGCTATGAATTAGAGCAACTGAGGAAGACTGCAGGAAGTGACATGTTAATTATACTTCAAAGGAGGCTTAAAAATTCAACAGGCAAAGAGGGAGGGGGAAAGTTCTAAATTTAGGACACACTGTAAGCATGGAGGTGAGAAAGTCAGGGTATATAATCTTGAGTGGGAGGAGGGAGTAGTTTAATTTGGCTTGAACACAAAGCTCAGAGTGGGCAGTAGTATTAGCTATAGTTGAAAGGAAAAATGGCATCAGATTGTGAGTGACTTGCTAGGCTAATTATTTTTTAACTTCATTCTGTAGGCAATGGGGAGCCACTGAAGATTTACTTCAAATTAAATTTTATTTTTAAAAAATGTGCTTTCTCTCCCTCCCTATTTTTCTCTCCCCCATACAGAAAACAACAACTCTTTTACAAACATTTGTTTTGTAAATAAAACAAGTTCTCACCATAGCCATTTGGCTATAGCCAAAAAATATGTCTCACTTTGCATTCTGAATCCGTCACCTCTCTATCTGGAGGTGAATAGCATGTTCATGAATCTTTTGGAATTGTGGTTGATTATTGTAATGATCAGAGTTCCCAATTTTTTCAAAGTTGTTTGTCATTACCACATTGCTGTTATTTTATAAAATGTTCTCCTGGTTCTGCTCACTTCATTTTGTATCACATAAAATCTTCTCAGGTTTTTCTGGAATTATTCCCTGTTGTATCTTATAGCACGATCGTATTTCATCACATTCATATACCATAGCTTATTAAATGAGGATTTTTGAGCAGAGGAATTCTGTTTAAAATCCATGCATAATATGGATCCATGCATAAAAATAGTTTAGCTGTTGAATGAATAGAGGATATAGAGTAGGTTTATAGGGTACTAGTGTTTGTGAAGAGACTAGAAGGAAACTGCAATCTCAGGGCTCAAGGTGGATGATAATGAGGGCCTGACTAGGGTTATGTCAATGATAATAGAAAAGAGGAAGTGGATTCAAAAGATATTGCCTAGGTAGAATTCATATTGACTTTAAGATTAAAGTTGTAAATTAAAGAAAAGCAAAAAAAAATTGTCCCGACCTTTCCCAAAATGGCAGTGCTCAATGAACTAAAATTCAGAAAATAGAATTTTGGGCTAGCCATAGACATTCGAATAAATCTTGTTCACATTAGGACTGATTCTATGGCGAGGCAAGGTAAATCTTTGAGGCCACAAAATGCAATTTAAAAAAAGTAACCTAGTTTTGTGTATTAAATTTACATCCCCAACCTTGAGTTGTTGCCTCATAATTTACTCTTATATTAAATCTAGTCTGACCAATGGACTAATGGCCTAATAACTCCCTAGTGATTTAGTGGAGATTCTAGTTCTGCTAATATTTAAAAATAGAAAAAACGAAATGACAGAGGTGGAAGTGAGAAATACGATGATTATTTTTCATGTAAATATCATGCTTTTTTCTTTTAAGAAGGTACCTTCAGACAAGTTTATCCTCTGCTATTTAAATACAAAATTATGGTATAGTAGGCAGGTCAGCATTTGAGTTAGGAAATTTGATTATAAATTCTAACCTTTGACACATACTAATTATGTAATCAGGGACAATTCACTTAAATTCTCAATGGCTAAAGGAAGTCAAGTCAACAAACCCACTATGTGCCAAGAACTGTGCTAAGTGCTCAGAATATAAAGAAAGTACAAAAATACTACTTGCTCTAGTTGAGGAGAAAACATGTAACCAGAAATGCAATTCTTTCATTGTAAGTTAGAGATGAATTGTTCGTCTACTTTGCTGGATGGAATTTCCCAAACTGATGAAATCACAGGCATGGGCAAAAAAAAAAAGGTATGGACAACTCTAGGCTTGAATATGTTGAACAGCATGCTGTGGTTAGTGCATATAACATTTTTAGAATGGAAAGAGAATATCTTACTTCGTTAGAACTAGTGGAAGGGATTAGGTAAGGTATGTTTGAAAGCGAATATGTTTACGTGTTTTGGAAGTGGGCCAGGGTATTAGCATAAATTTAGTATCTTTATTCTTAGAAGCAGTGTCAGGTCAGGTGTTGTGGCCCAATCATTCTAAATCTTAGTATCAGTAATCAATATTTGAGAATTGCCAAAACACAAAGGGAGTCAACAGTTATTACTTATGAAAATTGGTGTTATAATGGAGCTAGGTGCTGCCATTTCCTATAATTTAAAAAGCCTTTTTGCCTTTATTGAACCCTTTTTAGCTGAGAATGTTAAAGTTCTACTAATCACATTTTAGCAAAAATGTAAGCATCTTTAAGGGGCAAGGACAATTTAACTTTTTGTTTTTTATGAACACAGTAATAGAGGGTGGTTAATTAATGGTTAGTTGAATTTTAAAAAGAAATACTTTGTTCCAAAACACTATAATGAAACCTTTACTTAAATGACTAAAAAAAATCTAAACTATATGAACACATAAGTTTCTTCATGCAATATCATCATGTATTTTCACATACATTGTGGAATCTGTGTGAAATACTGGTAGTAAACGATGCAACTAACTTCCAAATAGGACAAACAGCACATCTGACTTTTACTAGATAAAATTATTAAGATACATGATTCCACCCATGGCAATATAAATCCTCAAAATTAATACTAATAACACCTAATATTTATATAAGATTTTAAAGTTTGTAAAATGCTTTATGTGTGTTATCTCATTTGATTCTTATGACTACTCTGGAAAATAGGTGCTCTTATTGTATTGTATATTGTATGTATTTTACAGGTGAGGAAACTGAGGACCAGAGAGGTTAAATGGCTTGTCCCTAGTCACACAACTAGTAAGTTTTTGAGCCTCAGACTAGTTCTCTTGAGCCATACGTTCAGTCTATTGTACAATAGGGGAGTCAGCCAATGGATATCCCAGTTCTAGGAGCCCTTTGGGTACATAACCCTAGAAATGACCCCCATAGAAGTATGTTGAGTCAGAATCTGGTGCTTTGCTTCTCTGGAATTCTTGGGGACATATTTTCCTTTTTCTCTTTGCACAGCACTTATAAAGCCTTGGATTTATGCAACAAGTACTGTGCTAGGCAACTATTACCTTAAAAACCTACCAGTATTTTTTGTTCACATATTTTTGATAGTAGAAGTTCAAACTTGTCATGCAAAATCACAGAATCACAGAGTTCATGGAGTTCTCCAGGAAAGATAGCTCACATTAAAAAGAATGCAACAGGTCACTAGGTAAGTGATCTGATATCCAGCATGATTAGGAAATGGGTTGTTCTAGTTAACCAAATATTTTGGTTAATAGAGGATTGCTACATATATCCTCATGAATCAACAATTTCCAAAAGATAGGAATGCAATAAAATATATTCAATATTCAAACCACTCTATAGAAAGTACTCGTTGATGATTCAGAGGGTCCTTCAGGACCTTGTGTCTCAGTATGAACACCAGAAACTTTTCTAAAGGAGATGTGATAAAGTGCCAGCTCCTATGATGTTCTAGTGATAAAGTGCTGTCAGCAGTATGGTGTAGACGTTAGAGAGCACTGGATTTCAAATCTGAGGATCTGGCTTTGTGCCTTACTCCCTGTGACCTTGGACTAATCATTTTATATTTCTGAACTTCTGCTCATCCATTTGTAAAAGGAAATGGTTAGCTGGATGGCCTCTAACGTTCTCACTCTAAACCTATGTCATCCTGTGAATAAATTTTTACTATAATTAGTTAGTGAATAAATATATAGTGCATGATGGTGAGAGATGAGAAAGATAGTGGATTTCTTGCCCTGATTTACATATACATTAAAGGTAACTTTCCGTGAATAAGAAAGCATGATAATTTGTAACCCAATAAATGCTTTTGCTTTCATTTCGCAACATTTTGGAATTTAGAGATAGCAGGATAGCAGAGATAGTAGTGAAGGTGGGCTCTTTGATGTTTCTACTAAATTGAGATTTTTCACTCACATTCTTCCTCTTAGACTGAGTTTTATTGTTTAAAAGTATTTCTTCCCTTTTTCCTTGTCCCAAGCTTTTCCTTTCTCACTAGCCTTACTTATTTAGCCCACATGTGATTTATTTTTCTCCTCAACATTTCTGCTTTGGCTGTTTAGTTTTCTGAAAACTTTTTATTTGGTTGCTCAAATTTTTAGGAAAATGAGTGGGTTGGACAAGATGATTTCTGTGATTTCTTCCAGCTCTGAATCTTATGATCATAGAGTAGAGAGGCCAAACTCACTGTATGAGTCATACATGACAGCCTTTGGAGTGGTGTGGCCAGTCATGGATTATAGGGCTAGAGGGCTTTAAAGAATATGAGAGGTGTGTGTGTCTGTATATGTACATATACATACATACATAAGCACACAATATCTATCTCTATCTCTATATCATCTATCTAAGTGTTGAAGAGTGCCTTGATAATGGTAGGGTCAAGGACTATATACTAAGAAGAAGCTTAGGAATATAGTCTTCCTGCAGGCTCAAAAACACCTCAGCACAGCCTTCACAATCAAATAAACATAACCTTGACACATGACTCTATCTTCTACCCACCAGATCTTATTTCTAGTCATGTCCTCTTTAGAAACTTCTGAAGCAAGTGCCGCCCAGATCATGGTAAGGAGAAAATGGGAAGAGAACTCCCAGTCTGGCACTGCCACAATTTTTACTCTATCTGCTTTTCTTCTCATGCAAGATAGACCACAGGCAGATGATGGCTTGTGAATTCCCTGCACATACAAAAATTATTAGGGAATTTACATTTGGAAAGGGTTGTTACCCTTTTCCTTCCTTTTAGGTGCCCTGAAGTGAGAGTGACTCATTCAGAGATTTCCCTGACTACAGATGTAGAAAGAGGTTCTTCTCTTATGTTGGCTATTACATATTCAGAGCTGGGTAGAGAATTAAAAAAGATTCTTTCATCTACGAGTCTATGTTTCTGGTTGTCACACTAGGTATGTTCCTCTCTCCCATGTTACTGCCAGGGAGGCCACCTGCTACCACTGGTGTGCTAGATGGGTTGCTGGTATGCCAAACTGGAAAGCTAAGTCTATTTTTTCCCATTGAGGCAATATTATTAAATAAAGCTGATTCCTGTTTTCATAAAGATTTAATTTTATAAGACTTTTCTTCACAATAAAGTTGCGAGGAATATGAGGAACAAAATATCCATCCACTTATAAAGAAAGAAACAGTTGCGGGGAGGTTCTGACTTTCCCAAGAGCACTAAGAAGTCTGAGTATTTCCATGTATTCCTGTTGTCTATCCTCTTACATGTCCTGCATTCCAGCCAAACTGACTTCCTTTTTGTTCCAGATACTCACTATCCCATATCCTACCTCCATGCTTTTATATAGTCTGTTTCCTATGCCTGAAACATTCTCATTGTTTGTTTAGTTATTTCAATCAGGTTCATCGCTTTGTGACCCTATTTGGGATTGGCAGAGATACTAGAATGTTTTGCCGTTTCCTTCTTCAGCTCATTTTACAGATAAGGAAACTGAGGCAAGCAGGATTAAGTGACTTCTCTAGGGTCACATTGCTAGTAAGCATCTGAGGCCAGATATGAGCTCAGGTCTTCCTGACTCCAGGATCAGTGTTCTATTCATTGTGCCACCTGGTTGCTACCTTGGAACTTCAACCTTCTCTCAAAGTATGGCCTTCTACAAGTGGAATTTCTTGTTTAACCTTCTCCTTTCCCCCCTCCAATTTGTGAGTGCTTCCCCATAATTACTTTATTTTTTTTCAAATACACAAATCCTTACCTTCTATCTTAGAATTCATACAAAGGATTGATTCCAAGGCAGAAGAGTCATGAAGGGAAGGCAATGGGGATTAAGTGATTTACTCTAGGTCATATAGCTAGGAAGTGTCTCAGGTTAAATTTGAACCCAAGATCTACCCTCTCCAGACCTGGTTCTCTCTCCATTGAGCCACTTAGCTGCCACCATTTTTGTCTATACTTTAGATTAACTTCTATGTATATATGTTGCCTGTAGTATATAATATAAACTCTTTAAATATAGGGGACTGTGAGATTTTTGTTTCCTCAGCACCGTGTCCCTATATGGCACACAGTAGGCACTTAAAAGATGCTCTCTAAATTGAATGGGCTCAAATCCAGGTCTGGGTTCTTTCCTTTCCTTTCTTAATTAGTTAAGATGAATTCTCCAAGTAGTCTACTTTTAGACATACTCTTGGTTAAACGGGCTTTTGTGGGCTGGCTGGGAACCTAATCACCATTTACAACACTGTTTCTATGGAAAAACACATTCTGAGTTTCACTCAATCAGGGACTGCCTAGTGACACATAACAGGAGACACACAGCAGAAGCATCCATCTGAAGGGGAAGCTTCAGTCTGTTTCTCCTGCTTTCTATTCTTCTTTTGACTCCATCTTCACCTCTTTTAAGGCTACAGGGCAGGAAAAACATGACTGACTCTGCAGTGGGAATGACCAGAGTTCAAGTCTTACTCCTGCTACTTAATTGCCTGGGTAACTTTGAGCAAGTAAAGTTATATCCCTAGCTTTCAATTTCTTCATCTGAAAAATAAGCACTTTGGACTAGACAGTTATTATAAGCTCCCTTACAGCACAAATTCTGTAATCCTCACACTACTTTATTTTAACCATACTAGTTCCTTCTCTGTCCTAAGTCTCTTGCCTAAGGTTATCACTCCCAGAAATGTATAGACACAGATCCATGATCCATCCTTATTTTTATTTTACCCTCCCCACCCCCAAACCCTCCTAACCGTCTGTCTTAGGATCAATACTATGTATTGGTTCTAAGGCAGAAGAACAATAAGGTTTAGGCTGTGGGGGTTGTCACTTGCCCAGGGTCACACAGTGAGGAAGTATCTGAGGTCACATTTGATCCCAGGACCTATTGTCTCCAGGCCTGTCTCACAATCCATTGAGCTACCAGGTTGCCCCTGACCCACCTTTAAACAGATAGGTGGCTCAATTCCTTTTGGGACCTTGAGAGAGCCTACAGAGTGGTTTCTGAAGCACAGTCCCCATTGAAGCTCTAGAAAACTCTTTATCCTCTTTCTAGTTGGTGTTATAACCAGAATGGTCTAGATAGTCTTGTGGTTCTACTTGTTTTGCTCACAAGGTATGCTCAGTAGCCATCATGAATCCACCAGTCACCTTGATTACTGGATTACCCATTTGGAAACATGGGTCCAAGGCTTTATTTATTCATTCATTCATTCACTTATTCATTCATTCATTCATTCATTTATTTATTTATTTATTTATTTATTCATTCATTTATTCATTCATTCATTCATTCATTCATTTATTCATTCATTCATTCATTTATTTTTTTGTGGGGGGAAACAGTTCTTTTCCTTAATTGCTTCTTGAACTATGTCTCTTCTAATTTCCTTAATCTCCACCTCAGCTTCTTTCTTTTACTCTCTGAACCCAGCTCTCCACTACCAGCATGGCTTGCTGCTTGATAAATTACTGCTGGTCTGTGCCTTAGTCTTGAGATTTGGGGTCACCAGGGGATTGTAGTTGAGGTACCCAAAGAACTTGTTCTAATCAGTAACAATTCAGAGCTGGAACAGAAGCCAATGGGCTACTGACACGTCCTAAAGGCATGGGAGCCACAGTTAATGGACACCCAAGATTGGCTATCAATGATATTTTTTGCCTCCCCATCAGCTGAGAAAAGTGGCAGGATGTGTGAAGGAGCTGTAAAATTGCCAGCATTTTCAAAGTAGCCTTAAGAATTGAATAGGTTAATATATAGAATTGTCTCCTTTCACTTTCTCCAGAAAGGGTTAATTTTTCAAGCCCTCAATCAATTCCTCCCTATCTTAATCTATTTTGTTCATCTTCTGTGAGCTCCCCATTGCATGTTCCTTCATTCTGGTAATGAAGGGCTAGTAGCTTAATGCAGCATTCCAAAAACAGACTCGCCAAGGTCATGCAGAGACATTGCTCTCTCTGGTGCATAATGTGAGTCCTTTACTGTACCCTAGAACTGTTTTTTTTTTCTTGGCCTTTTTTTGCTTTTCAGCTACCATGTTGCATGGTAAATTCTTACATAATTTGCTGTCCACTTTCAGCCTTGGGCTTCTTTCTGCATTACTGCTTACTGAGTGCTCTTTCTGAACAGCTGGGTTTCATATAATCTTTCCTTTGTACTAGCCTGCATTTTTTCCTCATCAATCTGATTTCTAGTTTGTTGTTTCCTACCCTTGTTCTTGTTATTCTATAATCTTCTTTGGTGTCATGTCTTGGTCCTTTCTTTTATCCTGAGCACTTTCCAATTTAGCATCATCTGCAAGTTTCAGGGAGCATGGGTGCGGGAGCATTCCCAATATAGAAATGCTGATTCTAATGTAGTCTGTGCACACTCTGGGGTCAAATGAAATAACTTCTTCTTCTTTTTTTTTGTTTTTGCCATTCAGGGCAATTCAAATTGGAATTATATGACACTCATCTCTCAAAAAAAAGATAAAGCTGGATTAGCTAGGTGGCTTAGTGGATTGAGAGCCAGGCCTACAGACAGGAGGTCCCAGGTTCAAATTTGGCCTCAGACACTTCCTGGCTGTGTGACCCTGGGCAAGTCACTTAATTCCCATTCCTTAGCCCTTATTGCTCTTCTGCCTTAGAACCAATAAACAGTATTGATTCTAAGACAGAAGGTTTAAAGTTTAAAAAAAAATAAAATGAAGTGGATCAAATTATTCCTTTAAGTCATGAAATGACATTTTGTAAATTAGGGTATTTTTCAAATTTTAACAGAAGCTATTTTGTTGGAATTAATTTAATATACTTATGAATCTAATTATTCTTTTATCCACTTCCTATTTTAAAATTCTCTTTAATTTGTTAGAGATTTAATATGGGAGACAGTTGACTGCATATTGTGTTTTATATGTTCCTCTACTGCTCCCAAATGCCACCTGTCATAGGGTCTAGAATTCCCATTCCTTTGAGTTAAGACACTGTGTCTCCAGAAGACACAATTTAGGATGGAAATATGTCCCCTAAGAGTGTTCACACATTAAGCCATTATCACCAATTATCACATTAATTAGCAGCTGTGACCTAACATAGACAGAAGACTGAGAGAATCTGGCACAGGACAGGTAACTTGTTATGGAGAAGAAAAGAGAGTTAAAGGAAAATATCTAGACTTTGCCTGGGTAGGTCTAGTTGGAAGGCTTCAGGGTTCTGGGAACTAGGAATGGGACATGGGGAATGCCAGCCCCTATTGATTCTACTTTGATAGTATCTATCCCTTCTGTCCTCTCTACTTTACTCCCAAGGCAACTACTCCAGTTTAGGTCCTCTTCTTTTAACAGACTCTGTATTCCAGCCTGGTTGGATGACTGTCTCCACTTTTCATGTTGCTTTCTTATCTGTCTGAAATGGACTCTTTCCCCTCCCCACCCTCACCCCTCCATCTATTGAAACCCTTCCTATGAAGAATAGGCTCAACTCAAGGGCCACCTCTTCCATGAAGCCTTCCTTCCTCCTCCATTTCCTCTAGGCTATACCCTCTCTCCCCCAACTTGTCTAACCAGAGAAAAGTTACCTTTCTCTCCATACTTAGATTTCTTATAATTTTTGCCCATAACATTCTCCATGGTATCAATTTTTTATGTACAGGTATTCCTCATCCCTAGCTTCTTGACAGTGGAGTCTTGTGTTATATTTATCTTTCCATGACCAGCAATAGGCTTGTACATTGTATTAGGTGCTTAATAGATAATTGTTGAATTTAATGGAATTTAGGTATGAGGACCAAAGGAAACTCTAACTCTTAACTGCTTCATCTAAGACTGGTGCTGATGAACAACATTCATTATCTGGGTGTGAATGCCTGATAAGGTACTTTAGGAACCACTGGCTTATTTCTTCTTAGGTCTGCCTTTTATCCCCTTTACATTTGTCATATATATATATATATATATATATGTGCATATATATGGCTTTTTTTCTAAGTCCACCCTTTCCCAATTTTTAGCATCATTAGATTGTTTTGGCTATCCTCCAAATGGACCCTTCCTTCCTTCCTTCCTTCCTTCCTTCCTTCCTTCCTTCCTTCCTTCCTTCCTTCCTTCCTTCCTTCCTTCCTTCCTTCCTTCCTTCCTTCCTTCCTTCCTTCCTTCCTTCCTTCCTTCCTTCCTTCCTTCCTTCCTTCCTTCCTTCCTTCCTTCCTTCCTTCCTTCCTTCCTTCCTTCCTTCCTTCCTTCCTTCCTTCCTTCCTTCCTTCCTGGCACCATGTTAAGTGCTGGGAATACAAAGGGAGGGGGTGGGGGGAAATCAGTCCCTGCCTTCAGTGAGCTCATAGTTTAATAGTGGAGACAATATAGAACCAACTATGTACATATAAGACATATACAATATAAATGGGAGATCATCTCAGAGGTAAAGCACTTGCAAGCTGGCAAGAGATAGGAGGAAGAGAAGGAGAAGGAATGACTGGGAAAGGTCTCTTACAGAAGGTGGAATTTGATCTGGGTTTAAAGGAAGGCAGGAAAGCCAAGAGATGGGAAGTGAAGAGGGGAGAGTATTCCAGGCATAGGGGGCAGCCAGGGAAAAGGCATTTTAGAGAGAGGTGAGGAAACAGAAGCCCACAGGTTGAATGTCTCAATCATGGTCACATGCAATGAGTGACAGTGCTGAGATTTAAATCTAGGTCTCTGTACTATAGAGGTAGTAGTTCAGTGAAACAGTGGAAAGAGTTCAAATCTGGCCTTAGAGTGTTACTAGCTGTGTCCCTCTGTGTGGATCACTTTATCCCATTTGTCTCAGTTTCCTCATCTGTAAATGAACTGGAGAAGGAAATGGCAAACCACTCCAGTATCTTTGCCAAGAAAATTCTAAATGGGGTCATGAGGAGTTGGGCATGACTGAAATGACTGAATAACAGCTTCTCATTCCAAATCCAGTAGTCTCAAGCCCTGGTTTTATAGAAGAGGTCAAGCTCCTCCAAAACCAGAAGAAGGGAAGTAACTTGTTCAAGATCATGTAGCAGATCAAACTCTCAGAGAGCTTTTGCAGTCCATTTGAGTTATCATTTTGAGAGCATTTAGAAGATAAAGCCATCATCCTCTTTACTTCCTGTATTTTGACCTTTGTCAAAGACCTTTCATTCACAATTTATGCTGCCTAGAACATAAATTAGGCTGGTGTTTCTGCTGTATTTATTATTTCTTCATAGAAATCAACTGACATAGCACATTCTTACGTTGTTTTGATGAGTGTTCCCCATGTTTGTTGCAGGGTCTTTTTTTCTGCCCAGCATGCTTTTTAAAGATCATTTTGGACCTAGCATTTAACTCCCCCAACCTCGATTTGTCAATATATAGGATTCATGACCTATGAGTTATGAGAGATTTTAGAGGTTATCTATTTCTCTTCTCATTATTGCTATTTTATAGATGAGAAAAATGAGGCTTAGCTTAGACTTGTGACAGTCCTGAATGATTCAACCCCCTCCCTCAGAAAATGACCTTTTAGGATTTTTTAGTGAGTTGCCTCCTCAATTTTACTTTAGACTCCAACTTCATTGACTTTTCAGATTATCAAATGACTTCTAAAATAAAATAGTTGGCTGCTGTTGTATGTATCCTTTGAATTCATTCTTTATAGGGTAGAATTAAAGTAGCTCAGGCTTATATGATTTGGTATTTAAATGTTTGCTGCATGTTTCCAACCATTTGTTAAAATGCTGTGCTTGCCAAGACCACAGAGTCAAACAAAAATGGAGGTCAGAATGTTTAAATGGTTGCTATTATTGGCTGATATGTAGAGATCTCATTAAATGACCACCTGAAGAGTCCACGTGAAACTTTTAAAAGCTGAATGCCACTCACATTAAATGTCACTGCATTTGAAAAGTAGACCCTCAACTGAAATGAATTTTAGTCTTTATGAAAAGCATGGCATTGTTATCTTTGAAGCCAAAACTTCTTGAAGCAGTTTGTACTTCATAGAAAGTGGTTGTATAACAGTCTTTTTCCTCACATATCTAATTCTTCAAAATCATATTTGAAACTTAGTAGTTGGAAGATGGAACTCAAATTTCCTTTGATGTATTCTTCCTTTATCTCCTAACTTTGAATTTCACCTCTCAACCTTGCCCATTTTCATCATTCCATCCATTCCCTTATTCAATCAACCCCTCCATGTCATTTTCCCTCTCAGCCTTTGTCTTCTTCCCCAACAATATTTGCTGGTGCCAGCTGACTGATGAGTGATGCTGAAGGCCCTCTTGAATCTTGTTACAAAGAGGTGGAATTTAAAAGGAAGTTTTATTAAGATTTCAGCACAGGAAATCCTTACTTTTTAAAAGTTCATTTGGAGATAATTTCTTTTTTTTTCTTTTTTTCTTGGGAGAGAGATAATTTCTTGTTAGTACCTTTAATAAATGTTAGGGATTGGCTAACTTACATTTTGGAGTACTCACATACTGATTGCTGGAATTGTAACCCCACGTTGAAACAAACTTCAAATGCACCTAGAGCAGTCAAAGCATCTGATCCTTGGGCTAAAATGAGATTCAAGGGACCACTGGTATTATGCTGCTGAAACTACAAGGTAGCAAACCCGATGCAAAGCAATGGATCAAAGTTAAGACTCCCTTGGAGCCAATAGACAATGGATCTTTAAATAGATGAGAATACCTTTGTATTTTAGACAGAGCATTTGGAAAAACAAGTGAACTCTTACAGATCTCTTTGTAACTTTTCTAGAGGTCCCTTCTGTGACCTGGAGAAATGGTAACTCATGTGATGATGGCTTTTATCTCATGTGGAGACATTCAAGTCCTATTATGTCAGTGACAATTCCCCAAGAAATATAAATTTACCGTTAAGTATAATATATAGCATATGTGCTTTTAATCAGCATGCAAAGTAATATAGACAAATTTGAAATGCTTTTCTTGCAAGGATTGTATGGAAAAATTAAATGCCCATAGACTGCAGAAATATAAAATGCTCTTTAGAGTGAATGAGAAAACTCTTAAGTGTGAATTTTACTGTGTACTGGGGGCAAAACATTTTTTTGTAGTACTATATTTCTGAAATTATAGTGAAAGGTGATAGGAAAATGTGATTTGACCTACAAATGTTCATTTTACATTCCTTAAAGGAACATATACTACACAAAGCCAGTTTATACTATTATACATTTAGCAGATTGCTTTTGATGTTATCAAGGCCACATGTTTAATGTGTATATATGTGTATGTGTAAAAATATATGTGTGTGTATATATATATATATATATATATATATATATATATGAGATTGCATGTGTGTATAGGGAGCCTCATTTTCTTTTCTTTTATTTTTTAGAAACCCTTACCTTCCAACTTAGAATCAGTACCATATATTGATTCCAAGACAGAAGAGTGGTAAGGGTTAAGTGATGGGAGTTAAGTGACTTGCCCAGTGTCACCTAGCTAGGAAGTATCTGAGGCCAGATTTGAACCTAGGACCTCCCATCTCTAGATCTGGCTCTCAGTCCACTGAGCTATCCAGTTGCCCTCCCCTATTGTCCCCTACTTGTCGTTAATGAATCCTTACCTATCTTATGCTTATAGGTTGGATATGTTGACCATCATGATAAGTGTTTTGGTTGTTGTTCTAGTTTAAGTGCTCAGTATTTAATAGAAAAATTGATAAGCTGACCATTCTGTGGTTTTCAGTCTTTTGAGGAAAATCCATCTTTTTGGAGGGGCGTTTGATCTTAAGTAGATGTTCAAGTGGACTGAGAAACGGCTCTAACGGCTCTCTTCTGCTGATTTTCTCTGTGTTTTGTTTCCTTCTCTTCTCATCTGCTTCCCTCATTGGGGACTTCTCCCCGGAGAGAGGGGAGTTAAAAGACTGGGCTTCTTATTAAAGGTCCTTTAGTCATTATATTTAATCACCCCTATCCTTACAACAACTCCCATTAAGACTTTACTGCTATATTATTAATGAGAGAGAGAGAGAGAGAGAGAGAGAGAGAGAGAGAGAGAGAGAGAGAGAGAGAGAGAGAGAGAGAGAGAATAAGAAAAACAGAAGGAAAGAGAGAAGACAGAATATAAAAACAAATAACCTATCTATAAGAGGTGCTGTAGTGAAGGCAGTTTTAAATACTATGACTCTAATGAATAGTAGATATGAAAAGTAGTGATTACATCAAAGTCATTAACTTATAAAATGTGAAGGGACTCCACAATTAAGTCTATTTCTGAATATTCACTCAGTATTTAAAAATATGGTTTATGTAAGCTGGCTACCACTGGAATACTCTAAAAGAACTGGGCTCTTATCTATGTGGATATTTCCTCCAGGGATGCAGATTGCAGCCCTCTTTGCCTGCCTTTCCTTTGTGACTCTTGTTCATGTTTGCCACAGGGAATCCAACAAATGTGTTGAGGATTTTCTCTGAAGTTCTCTTCATATTACCTGGGTACACATTGAACATTGATTGATTATTCTTCACTCTTCCTTTTTGACTAGGCTTGTCTTTTTATTTTTGTCATACATTTTTTTTTGGTGACACATGGAAATAAAAGCAGTTAATTGTATAGTTTAAGTAAACATGTAAGATCCACACAATAAATATGTTAGTGCTGAGATCTCATTTGAAATATCAGTGCAGCGTTGTGATTTATGCCTTTTCTCTGAGGAAAAAAAATCAACTCAGCTCCATTTTTCCATTTTTTATAGTTATAGTACAAATTGGGCATAGTAATATCCACACGGATCCTATACTTTCTAATTTCCTTACATTTCAAATGAACTTACCCAATGACAAGAGCCATAAGATAACATTCTCAACATGCATTGGGACATACTTTGATTTTTCCCATCATTAACTCATACTTGAGTTTTAATGGGTCTGGTGCAAGTTTTGCTGTTTTAATTTCAGTAATCCCTACTGCTCCATACTGGATGACATGAAATAAAAAGGGGTTTCCATAGTAGCTAACATTCACCAGATTGCGTTCCAAAGCATGGGCTTCAGGAGACTTTTGAATCAAGTCCACATTCTCTGCCAAGACCCAGTGATATAATCCAACAGTTCAAAGATAGGTATGCTATAAACAACTACAGTTAAATAATCTAAAAAAGCAGTTAAAATGTGGAAATACAGTAAAACAAGAATTGATCACTTTATAGTGGAATACTCTATAAACTGTTTGCATTGGAAACATGTGGTGAGTTAGAAAACATCTGAGTTGCATAATTCTAGAGTGTATAGTTATGGGCAATCAGACACATTTGGTCCTTCCCGTCCCTCTTGCTCATGTGTTAGAAGGATCAAGATTTCTCTTAAGTTTCCACTGATAAGACTTTAAAAAATATGATTTAAAATTTATTCTGGAGTGAAAAATAAATAAAGAACAATTAATTGAGATGTACAAAGGTGCTGGGATAATAGCAAATAAGGCTGGTTTCCAGACTTCTTCCCAAGTAGTTGCTACACTAGTGCCTATGTGTAAAGTAAAATCTAGTTTAGTGTAGTTAGTGACACCGATACCTCTAAATGAGAAAGAATGACTAAAAACATGTATCTGTAGAAGAAGACCTCAAATGGGTAAATGCTTTTTTTCCTCCGCATTTTGAAGGCTCTACAAGTTTAGCTGGGGGTGGAGGTTGCAGGGGGCAATGGGAAGGAAAAAGGAGGAAGAGTAGGGGTTATAAAAGCTAGAGAATTGCATTGTGCTGGTGACTATTGTCATGTATTGGTCTCTGGATGATTTCATTCACTAAGTGAAATGTTTAAACTCTGGAAGAACTAGGTTTGAATCTTGACTCTTTTCTTACTCACTCCTTGTATGACCTTGGGAAAGTCATTTTTCCTTCTTTTTTTTCCTTTCCTTTTTCATTTGTTAACATGAAGTAGGTGGACTAGTTGGCTAGATGACCAAGTGGAAGGCTGGACCTGGAGTCAGAGAGAACTGAGTTCAAATCTGGCCTCAGACACTTATTATCTATAAGATCCTAGGCCACTCAAAGCAACTTTACCCTCTGCTTGCCTCAGTTTCCTCAATTATAAAGTGGGGATCATAATAGCATATACATCCTAGAGTTATTGTGAGGATCAAATGAGGTAATATTTGTAAAGCACTTAATAAATTTTGTTTCCTTCCTTCCTTCCTTCCTTCCTTCCTTCCTTCCTTCCTTCCTTCCTTCCTTCCTTCCTTCCTTCCTTCCTTCCTTCCTTCCTTCCTTCCTTCCTTCCTTCCTTCCTTCCTTCCTTCCTTCCTTCCTTCCTTCCTTCCTTCCTTCCTTCCTTCCTTCCTTCCTTCCTTCCTTCCTTCCTTCCTCCCTCCCTCCCTCCCTTCCTCCCTCCCTCCCTCCCTCCCTCTCTCCTTCCTTCTTTCCCTCCTTCTCTCCTTCCCTCCCTCCTTCCTTCTTTCCCTCCTTCTCTCCTTCCCTCCCTCCTTCCTTCTTTCCCTCCTTCTCTCCTTCCCTCCCTCCTTCCCTCTTCCCCTTTCCCTTCTTTTTTTCTTCCCCTCTCCCCTCTCCTTCTGAGGGAGGTCCCTTTGAGCTCTGGATCTACCATCCTAAGGTATCTGGGATCTCAATGCAGCCAATATAGCCTTTAAGTTCTTATGGGAGTATTTAACTTCTCATGATTATGACAAATGCTCACATTGCATAATCCGTTTTATTTTCTGGGTTCCCTAGAAAGCTATTTTATGTGTGTATAAACTGTGCTGTAATAGCCTACTAGTGGAAATAGAGCAATGTTTACTGAGCAGTCAAAATGCCACTTCAGTTTTTTCACTTATTCAATCTTCCCTGCCTCATGTTTGGGAACTCCACATTACCCCAGAAAATAAGAAAAAAGAGAATTTTCCCCAAAAGAACTACTGGAACTCTGGTTATGATATTCCTCTCCTTTTCCATTTCCACTCCTCTTTGTCTTTGACTCCTTTCTTTGTCCCAAAAGATCCACATTTTTCATATTTTGAGGGGAAGGGGAGATCTTAGGAGTATTTATCCTTGAGCTTTCTATAGTATGTTGTTTTAGCATGGAGTTCTATTTGTAAGGAAGGTTCAAGTTGCTTCCTCCTGTCTCATTTTTGTAAAATCTTTTAATATAAGCTCTGTGGATCCTTTCCCTGGGAGAGAAGAGTAAAAGACATCACAATGCTTTCAGGAAAGTAATAACAATAATAAACAAACACAAAATTCAGGGGTCCAGGTTATAACAGTATGGTTGTCTCTAACCCCTCTGCTAGAGAGATTTTGTTTTGGAAATGATGTGAGAGTTATAGATAAAAATAGAAACAAATAAATATTTATTTAGATTTTAATTAAGTGAGTTTATTTTCATTTTAGGAAAACCACATCAGAATGTATGTTTACATATGTACATGTACATATATGTATATGTATATATATGTTATATTTGGAAACATACATAGACACATATTTGTGTCTGTATACACACACTGCAACATATCCAATATTCTTAATCTGGAGTCCATGTCCATGAGTAGATTTCAGGAGGGTCATAAACTTGGATGGGAAAAAAACATTGTCTTTATTTTCACTAACCTCTAACAAATTTAGCATTTCTTCCAATTATACATTAAAAATAAAATTAACGGTGATTCTGAGGAAGGGCGCCCATTGGTTTCATCAGAGTATCACTACACAAAGAAGGTTAAGAATTCCTGGTCTAGATGACCCAAGATACCTTCTAGCTTGAGTCTTTTGCTTATGTTTATATACATCCCCTTCACCATAAGCAAAAGACTACGGTTTGGGAAATGTATGATATATTAAATAGAGTGGATCCAAGAACTAAGAAAATATGACATTTTAGGAATAGTTCTATTTTTAATAGGATGGATTCTGCAGTGCCTGTCAGGTGATTTGATTTCCCACAGAGAAAAGGAAAACTTAATTTGGATTAGTTTCATGTCCCCTGTGGAACTGCAGACTCAGTGTATAATACCACTCAGTGTCTGTTTTTGTAATTAAAGTGCATAACATAGCTTTTAGTTTAAGTTTTAAAAATTTTATTTAATTACGGTAAACCCAAACTAGTGATTTTTAGCCAGGAATAATCTTTAGTGTGAGGAAAATATTCATTACACAGATGGAGGTATAGCCTAAAGATAGATGCTAATATGTTTAACACACTATTTTTGTTCTGTCAGTTTTAATACAAATGAAAGAGAAAACACATTCAGCCTACTTTTTTGCCACCCCAGGAGGAGAGTGGGCTGATGTATATCCACAGAGGGATGCCCTCTCTGGGTTCAGCTGGGTATGTTGGTGAGCAAATTGTCTGCCCCTTGTGCAGAGGCAGATGACGTGGAAACTATTCCCTAGTGTACACCCAGCTGTTTAGTTTCCATCGTGGGATTAACTAGGGGGCGACCCTCAGTGTGTGACCTATGTACACTGTACTCTGTTGAGGGTTGGGGGGAAGATTAAATTAAAATTCAAACTTGTATTTATAAAGTGGACTACGAGATTGGCATTTGTATAGTGTGGGGAAGGTATTTTTCCATATTAGCTGCCATAATACAGTTAGAGCTAGTCTACATGAAAAGTGTAAAAGGAGAAAAATGAGTAAATCAGTCAAATAATATAAACCTCCAACCTGCTCTTGAATAATATTAATTTGTTAATAACTTTTATATAGTTGACCCTCTTTATTGATCTATTATGGATAATTCCTTGGTTCCATGTTTCAGTTTCGTTTTGCTTGCATAGTCACAGCCTAACCCCAGGAATACGCAGGTTTTTCTTCTTGTCTTATACACAATTCCTCCTTTATGCATATTTTTACCCACCTTTGACAAAATTTGTGTTGTTTAGTGAGACAAAACAATTTAAACCTAATAAGTCCTTCTTGATTATTTGGAAACATAACTGTTAAGAATACTAGCTCTTCCAGTCCTGAAGGACTTATATGATGGGGAATGCTATCCACCTCCAGAGAAGAATTGTTGGGATCAGATGGATGTAGATCAAAGCATACCATCTTTCACATCAGGTAGTGATAATTTTATTTTGGGGTTTAGGCTTTGTATGAGTTTGTTCTTACAACAGTGACCAATATGGAAGTGTGCTTTGTATGATAATAAAAAAAAGAAAAAAGAGAATACTACCTCTTCCTGGTACATTGGGTATCTTTTACTTACTTAAAAAGCTGAAGCATATAAAGTGTACTAGTATGGACATATAAACAGGACTGAATTCTACCACTAGGAATCTTGCATTTTAACTGAAGATGGAGATCCAAATGAAATAAACCATACCAAGAATGGACCAGGACTGGCCAGGCCAAGACTTGGAACAACCAGTCCTGTTTTGTTGTTAGAGATAAAAGCAACGTACAAACTAGAAGTGGCTAGAATGCCATTTCTGCATAGAATGGCTAAAACATTGTTACTTTATGGTACTGTGATAAATTCAAGGAATCTACATGGGTAATGATAAGGAGATCCTTGGGTAGAGATATTGGTGGAAAAGAAAAGTAGCTTAATCATCAACATAGATGAAAGCTAAGAAGCCCTTAGAGGCCTTTGGAGTTGATGAAAGAAGTAACTCTCCAAAGTTGTACTCTGATGGTATTTCTTTGGGTACATCTAGAAGCATGGAAGAGTAATTCCTTTGTAAATTTTTTTTCTTGGATTCTTGAAATTTAAACTTATACTTTGTCTTTGAGCATGACAGTAGAAAGAGCACTGAATTCAAAGTTAGAGGAAAAAGCATTTGTTATACATTTATTATAGGTAAAGGACTGTGCTAAACATTGGGGTTACAGATAGAAAAGCAAGGTAGTTCGTGATCTTAAGGAGCTCACATTCTAACAGGGAAGAAAACACATACAGAAGTTTCAAATGCGAGTAAAATGGAAAGACAGTAGTGGCCCGTAGGGTACTGTGGCAAAGTAGATGGCAATGTATTTATTTAGTGTCCTTTCTCCAGAAAAGATTCTATCTTTCTGAGATTGAACCTTTTGACATACCAATAAATTGCAAGTGAAAATTTTTTCTTCTAGATTTTCAGTAGTTGTAACCACTGAGAAAGTGGAGGCTATAGTGTCTTGCAGAGGAAATTGCTGGGTCAAATCTGCATAAAAGTTGTTCCCCCTCGCTGATAGCTTTGAGAATTGGACTGGAAGCAGGTTTAGTGGTCCAGTGTGTGTGTGTGGAACTATTCACAAGGGTTTTGTAACTATCTGTCCATTGTGGCAGTTGGTTGGTTCTTGATGTTAGTGATAGAGGGATATTGGGGACTCCTTTTCTACTAGGGTTGCTTCTCCAAAAGATAGCTTCAGGGGATTGGGCTATAAGTAGAGCTAATGTTCTGGGGGATACTGTTATTCTAGGTCTCTTGGGTAGAGGACTTTGGAGTCTAAAGAGAAATGGTGGCTGAGATGGTTTTATTTGTTGGCACAAGCAAACCTTCCCCTCCCCCCTTTTCCTTCCCTCAGAAAACCCAGTTGCTTCACTTAAGATGGATAGCTACCTCCATTGGTGTCAATCTCCTAATGATATTGGATGTATGTAGTCATTGAGTATATGTAATCAGAATAGAGTGCTGCATATAATTTGTCTACTAAGTCCTGGAACAGAATTGTGGAAATGGAAGGTCAGCATCCTATCATTTTTTTTTTGTTGCCTATTGGGTGTTGACTACATAAATTGTTTACTTCATTGTTTCAATTATCTACTAACAAATAAGTAGTAGAATTCACTTGTAGTTCATTTTGGTGCATTTTCTTCAAAGCATCCAGCATAGTTCTACTTACTCAATATGTCTAGATAGTAATAATAGTGAAAGAAACAAGATTCCTAATTCCAAGGCCCTGTTTCTCTAGGAGGCAGTGAAAAAAAGGTGTGCAGGGATGCTTTGGGTACCCTCATGTACAGGCATCTAGGTGACATGGCAGATAGATCCTAGATGGAGCCAGGAAAATCTGAGAAGATATCCTGTCACTTATTGCATGTGTGACCCTAAGTGAGTCCCCTAACCTGTTTTGCTTCAGTTTCTTGATCTGTAAACGAGGGAGATGAACTTAGTGGTTCTGGTCTCTTCTAGCTCCAAATCTTTGATCCCCTATTTAGAACTGCTATTGTTGCAGTTCATGCAGTAACCTCCAGGAGAAGGGATGAACCATTTATTCTGTAGTAAATGTGTGACCCTGTGGA